>NW_020954562.1:8315216-8384057 GCF_900497805.2 Vombatus ursinus
CTTTCTTTCTTTCTTTCTTTCTTTCTTTCTTTCTTTCTTTCTTTCTTGGGGGCTAGGCAGTGGGTTTAAGTGACTTGCCCAGGGTCACACTGCTAGTATGTGTCAAGTGTCTGAGGCTGGATTTGAACTCAGGTCCTCCTGATTCCAGCTGCCCCCTCCTGGGATAATTCTTATACTTAGGTGTTGTGAGAAAGTACATGATCCAAGTGGAAGATAAAAGTTGAAAGCAATTATTCTGTGTACTTGGAAGCTCTTCCTCTTTCCTCATCTCTAAGGTCATAGGATTGTAGATTTAGAGTTGGAAGGGACCTTACAGATTATCTACTCTGGTGAGTGACTTGCCCAAGGGCACACACTAAGTGACAGTCAGCATTTGCACTCAGATCCTTCTCTTAAAGTGGTTTCTCCCATGACATTCTGTAAATCCAGGAGAATTAAAAAAAAAAAGATTATGAATTAAAAATTCAGTGAATAGGTATTCAAAAGACTTGTTAGTTTATTTGATGTTTTAATGAAAAAACAACATCCTTTTCTCACATGAGCATTGCTAGTTCTCTTATCTGTAAGGGTTTCTCTTAGTAATCATCAGGCCTTTCCAATAGCTTCCCCTTATGTCGTGGGGTTACTAAGTGTGGCTTCTAATGAGAGCCTTGTTTCCTGAAAGCTATTCTTAGTGTGGTGAAGCGCAGCTGTTCCTATCACTTAGCCTTACGAGGCTCTGGGTGGGCGGAACTGATTAGGATTCCAGAATCAGTGAGGAGAGGCTGTTTGGTGGAGCGCTTCTGGAATTGGCTAGGACAGGCTTCTCAGCCCTGTTTTAATGCCCGTGTGTCTCCTTCAGACCTCTATTCAAATGAAGATTCTAAAATCTAGTTTTCAGCGATGAGAGAGACTTTACGTGCAAATTAAGCCAGGGTAAAAATGTTCCTCCAGCATTAAAATCTTTTTTAGTTATTTATAACCGTACAAAACATATTTCTTTTTATTCACTCAGTTCATTTTAGACAGGTTCTTCTCCCCCCCACCCCCCAATGGTATCATGGCTTATGTAGGACTTTGGCAAATATCTGAAACATTTCATAGTAGAATTACATCCTGGAAATTTAAAAAAAAAATCTTCCTTCCTCTTTTTTAAAGCATGGGACATAATTCTTTTTATTGATACAGTTCCCTTTAAACAATTATTTTATTTCATCCATTCATTATTTATCTAGCTAGCTATTTGTGTGTTATTTCATTTATTTTACATTGGTGGTGTTTTTTTTTAATAGGATTTTCCCAAATATCTGAGACATTTCACCTTAAAATTATCTCCTGGAAATTAAAAAAAATCTTTATGGGGTAGTCTGTTGTTCAATAGTTATTTTGGGGGGCTGTGTGTCAAAAATTCAGTTGGTCAGCAAGCAATATTAAGCTCTTATTGTGTGCCAGGTGCTATTGTGTGCCACTGAAGATAGAAAAAAAAGGAGGAGATCATATTCTTTTAGGGGTCACCAAAAATCTGTTTGCCTCAGTTTCCACAATGGAATGATAATGACACCTCTCTGGGTTCTTGTGAGGACAGTGAATATCTGTTTAGGTTAGAGCTGGATATATGCATCTGAAAATTATCTGCCTTAAGATGATCACTGAACCAATGGAAGCTTGCCAAGTTAGATAGTGTAGACTGAAGAGAAGAGCAGAGGGTCCAGGATTCACGTTGAATCAGAGGATCTGGCTTTGAATCCACTTTCTTCTGCTTGCTCCCTCTGTGACTGTGGGCAAGTCGCAGGGCAAATAACCTCCCTGGGACTCAGTTTCCTCATTTGTAAAATAAATGAAGTGGACTAGATGACCTCTAAGGACTTTTCCCAGGTCTATGATCCTTGATATGCAGCCATGCGGATTGCAACACCAATATTTGCATACAAGTCCTAACTCATGGTGTAGATGGAGCCAGGTTCCTGATGTCAGTGGAGTAGAAGCTTTATGTGCCTTACTTTGTGGCCTCTGATGCCCTCTTTTCCTCATTTGGGGCAGAACTGCCTAATATTCTCTTATCTGAAATTTAAGGAACATTGGCTAATTCCTAGGGATAGAGCAATAGATGGATAGTATTGTGTGACAGAATGTGTTTGTGTGCATCAGAATTTAAGTGGAGAGAGCAGACTGGGATTAAGACCCATGTTGTATGTGGGATAGTTTGAAGGGATCTCTCTCAGGCTGAAAGATAGAAATTCTGGTTCAGACTTAAAAAAAAAAAAAGATCCTCTCTTTCCACTTTCCTACCTCATTTTATAGCACATTTGTTCAGCTTTTGAGCACAGTTTCTCCTCCCCTTCCTGAGCCTCATGTATTCGCTTAGTTTTAGGGAATCACAGTACTACCTGTGAGTCAGAATGCTTTTTATTTCTTGTAGAAAATTGTTCTCCTTTTAAATAATATTTTTCCTAAGATACTTCTAATTTATTTTTGTTAGGGTTTAAAGGAAGAAGCAGAGATTAAATGCATTTTTGGCCATTTATATAGCCATAATAAGTTTTACTAATATGAGAGAACAGGTCAACACTGTATGAAAGACAATATGATAAAAAGCTGGTCTTGGAGTCATTAAAATCTCCATTCAAGTCATATTGACTGTGTGATCTTGGGCAAGTCACTTGATCTCTTAATGCTGTAGTACTGTTAGTAGTCTGGGGCAGCTAGGTGCATAGAGTAATGGGCTTGGAATCAGGAAGGAAATGGCAAACCACTCCAGTATCTCTGCCAAGAAAACCACAATGGGGTCATGGAGAGTCCCATATGACTGAAATAGCTGAATAACAACAAAAATAGTAGTAGTAGTTGTAGTAATAATAATAATTATAACCAGCATTTATGTAGTTTAATTCATTTAATCCTCACAACAACCCTGTGAGGTACACATTGTCATTATCCTTGTTTTATAGATGAAGAGACTAAGGCAGACAGAGAGGTTAAGTAACTCGGCCAGAATCACACTGCTTCTAGGTGTCTAAGGCTGGATTTGCCTTCAGGTTTTTCTGACTCTAGGTCCAGTGCTCTTTCTACTACTCCACATAGCTGCCTCTAGTCACTATAGTCAGCTCTAAATCTACAAATTGCCAAGGTGGTGATTTGCATTAGTAGAAGGAATTTCCCCATTTGGGAGTTCCCTGTGTTAGTGAAATCAAAGGCCCAGTCCCTCTGTAGCCTCTTCTAGTCAGATCATATCTCGAGTAGTGGGTTCAGGTCTAAACATAAGGTGAACGCTGATAACCTGGAGAATGTTCAGGGAAGGGAAACTAGGATGTCAGAGTAATGATCACTGAGGCATCCTGGGAGTCAGGAAGACCTGGGGTCTCTCCATCACAGGCCGACCTTTAACCTCAGTGCTAGGCTACTCCCTGCATTGGTAGAGAACGGTCCTGTCTTGGGATTTCCCCTTATGGAAGTTACATGTCTGGTTAAAACAACAACAACCCACCAGCCTTCTGAAACCCATATCAGAACTGAGACAGGCCATCTGCATTCTTCAGTTCACTCTTCATCTTTCGTACCTGTTGTTAACCTTTTCCCAAGGTTCTTCAGTTAGTTGTCTTTACATAGAGGGGGTGAGAAGTCTGGTGGTGAATCTAAACACTTTTTTCCCCCATTGTTCTCAATCCCTATGGATGTATATGTTGGATTTATGAGTGCATGTGTGGCATTACTAGAAGGAGAATCAGGAGAGGTGGCAGAGGAAGAGGGGTTAATAGGGGCTAATAGCAGTAATCTGTGCCCCTTCCTATTGTGAATTTCACTCTGAGAGGTCCCTTTTTGCCCATATTTTTATAGTATCTGTGTGTCTGGGTTTATGGTCCTTTGGGGGCAGTGGTGCTGAGATCACAGCTCTTGACTCCAAACTGATTAATTACTTCCAGAAGTAGACAAGGGTTGTTGAGTTGGCAGTGGGGTTCTGAGTATCCCATTCATGTCATCACCGTGGTTGTCCTGCATTCAGATCTCTAGATCACACATTCTAAAAGAGGGTGGAGAAAGGGAGGAGGGAGCACATGCTCCCTCCATTAGTCTTTGGAGGATGGGGTAGACTTTATTTAGAGATATCATCTTTCTGGACTTATCTGCAGCCCCGCTGGCCACTACACTCTAGTGTGGAGGCCATTCAGGAGACAGCTCGGTTGGTCCTGATCTGTTGAAGACATCCGGAGGCTGTTCAGTTGCTTCAGAAGAGAAGCTTGTTCTGACCCTGGTTTCCAGATCCCTTGTGCTGTTTTATAGTGTGATCTGGGTCCAGTTCTCTATAAAAGCCCTACTTTGATGCATCAGATTAGGAGAAAGGTCTTACTAAGAGGTAAAAAGGCTTCTGGGTCAGGCGTGGTGAATAGGTTCTTGTTATATCCCTACTCAAAAATCTTCAGTGTCTCTCTATGGCCTCTAGTATAAACTATAGATTCCTCAACCTGATACTTAACAGCCCTTCTTAATCTGATTGTCACCAACCTTTCAGCCTAACTTTATGCGATTCTCCTTCATGTACTCTATGTTCCACCTAAACTACAATTCTACCCCTGGGTAGGCCATCTACACAGTGTACTACTGTGTCTTTGCCTATACCTTTCCTGTGTGCCTGGAATATAGCCCCCTTTAACCTTTTAGGATCCTTACTTCACATCTCAATTCATTATACTACATTTTTCTGTTTCTATGGAATGTCTGCTTTCATGTTCATGTTTTCATGTTTCATGTAGGGGCTATAGCCACATGGAGACTCTGGCTTATTCTTTCCATAGCCAGACCAGGTTGCTTCTTGAAGAGAAAGACTGCCTCTCTTTTTATTAATTATATCCCCAGAGCTTAGCACAATGCCTGGTATATAGTAAGTGCTTACTGAATGTTGATTGGATTGAAATAGATCTCACTAGCAGTGGAGAGTATGGAAGATGTTGGAATATGGATGGCGATTAATTTTCTTCTTGAAGATTTTTATGACAGTCTCAGTCTTCTTCCCTTTCTTTTTAGCAGAAATAGGAAAGAGACTGACATTTTGTAGGTTCAACGAATGAGAAAGCTGGGTACTATGCAGTGGGCTGGGGGAACAAAGATAAAAATAGGACCTATCCTGTCCTCAAGGTATTTACATTGTAATAGAAGGAGATAACACATAGTAAGGGAGTAGTGGCCAGGGAGGGGAAGTCTGTCTGGAATTGTGGGCAGAACGTTGGGGCAATTAAATTTTATTCCCTTTCCTGTGGCGGTATTGATTAGATTACTGTTCCCAGAGCAAGAAGTGGATAGAGAGGACTCTGCCGGGGCAGATGGCAAGATATCAGGGGTATGTGGGTGTGAAGCAAGGTCTGGGGATACTTTAGTTGAGTTTATACTCGCCAGTTAGGACTTTTCAGTTCCAGGCCAGTTCCAAAGCTGAATGGATGAACTCTTCTGGGGTTGCTGGAGATTTCTGAAAATTGCTGTTCTAGGTGGTGGTAGTGGCAGCGGTGGTTCTGCGGAGAAGAGGGCATCAGTAGGGCAGATATGTTGGGTAAATGAATATGTTTATTTATTAAACACCTGCTTTGAGCCAGAGTCTATGCTAGGAGCCGAGGATACAGAGATAAGAAGCAATCTCTGCCTTCAAGGAGTTTGTACCCTTTTGGGAAAAATAGAACATTCTGTTATCTCAGATCGATGTCTTTCTGTGTTTTACCATGTATGAAGTTGTTTCATTTTTGGTAGACACCTTTCCCCTATCCCACCATCCTCCCCAAGCTTTAGTGGTTTGTGAAGAGTAAACTCCTTTTTGGGGAAAATGAGAGATGGAGTTTCATCTGTATTTAAGGGTCCCTTGCTGTTGGGAAATTGTGATGTTTGGCATTGACAATTTAATTAAGATCATTTTAGTTAGAAATGTTAGGTTAGGATTTCTTTTTCTTTCTTTTTCTTTTTTTTAAACTTGTCCCACATGTGACACCTAAATGTTGCCTGACATAAGACAGCTTCTTGCCAGACATACTAATAGCATTGCTCAGAGTCACTGCTTGTGCTTCTATGCTGGGTCATGTGTTTGGGGCAATGTTTCAACTGCCTGCCTTAAACATCACTTCTTTTTTTAAAGTTATTTTTTAACCTTCATTTAAAAATTCTGAGTTTCAAATTCTTTCCCCCCTTCCAGCTTCTCCCCCACACATTGAGAGGCAAGCAATACAATACCCATCACACATGTGAAGTCATGCAAAACATTTCCCTATTAGACATGTTGCCAAAAAAAAAAGCGAGAAAAATAAAAGTGGAAAAAATATGTTTTAATTTGCACTCAGAGTTCATCAGTTCTCTCTCTCTGAATGTGGATGGTATTTTTCGTTATGAATCCTTTGGAATTGTGTTGATCACAGTAGCTAAGTCTTTCACAGGTGGTCATCATTACAATACTGCTGTTGCAGTATTATCCTGTACATTGTTATCCTCGTTCTGCTCATTTTACTCTTCATCAGTTCAGTCTTCCCAGGTTTTTCTGAAACCATCCCCTTCATCATTTTTTTATAGCACAATAGTATCTTATCACAATCACGTACCACAACTTGTTCAGCTGTTTCCCAGTTGATGGGTATCCTCTCAATTTCCAGTTCTTTGCCACCATGAAGAGCTGTTATAAATATTTTTGTATATATGGGTCCTTTTGCTTTTTCTTTGGGATACAGACCTAGTAGCAATATTGCTGGGTCCAGTTTTACAGCCCTTTGGGCATAGTTCCAAATTGCTTGAACATCACTTTTAATGGCAACTGTATTTACTTAGGAAACGCATGTAAGATAGAATGGGAAGACTTGGTCTGTGCATTGTTTCCTTGTTTATGTAAATTTTAAAAATGGAGTTATCCTTTAGCAGTTTGGTAGTTATAATGACAAGTGTATAAAACTTATAGGAGTATAGATGTAAAGTTGGACAGGTTCTCAAAGATCATTTAGTTGAATACTCCTTCTTTATTCATTCATACCAGCAGTGTTGGCACTGTGTCAGGCTCTTGGAATACAGAAATACAAACCAAATAGATCTTGTCCAAAAGGTGCTTACATTCTGCTAAGAAAAATTGGCTTGGAGAAGTAACTTGACTTACCTAAGGTCCCACTGCTAGTACTAAGCAAAGCTGAGATTAGAACAAATTTCTTCTGACTGCAAAACCAGCACTTTGTCCTGGGAAGCCTTTCCTAAGGATGATTTGATGATTTGGTTGATTCTAAGCATAATAAATTTGATGATTGTCTATTGATGTGAGTCCAGAGAAATTTTGAAAAACAGAACTAGTAAAGAGAACTAGTAAACAGTTTGAAAAACAGAACTAGTAAACAGAACTAGTAAAAACCAGGCCACTTTTGGGCTGCTAGTTGGTACAGAGGAAAGAGAGCTGGGCCTGGAGTCGGGAAGAATCATCTTCCTGAGGTAGAATAAGGCCTCAGTCACTTAGTAACTGTGTTCCTCTGGGCAAGTCACTTAACCCTGGTTGCCTCAGTTTCCTCATCTGGAGAAGAAAATGACAAACCACTCCAGTGACTTTGCCAAGAAAACCCCCAGATGGGGTCGAAAAGAGTTGGATGTGACTGAGCAATGACACCAGCAACAAAAACAAAATAACATGTCTAGGGAAAAAAAAATGAAACCCAAGTCATCTTAAACCAGTTAACCCTTCTGCTATTTACCTAGCACCATTTTTGGGTGTTGAGGTTTTGAGCATTCTACTAACAGAGATCCCAGTTGTAGGGGATATGCAGAAGGATCACATCTTGAAGTTTATAATCTACTGGGGGAAATAAGGTAATTTCAAGTGAAAAGATAACAATACAAGGCCATTCATGATGAATGACAATTGTTAAGTGGTGTAAATGAGGGGTTAAGAGCTCATATGAGGGTGATATCCTTTTGGGATTGGGATCAGTGGGGCTTGGAAGGATGTGTAGGATTTAGAGTTGAAGAGGACAGTTTTCCAGTTTGAGGAATTACATAATTCCTCACAAAGGTGGGAAAGCATGATAACTGTATCGGGGGAGACCTTGAAAACTGGATGGATTTTTGTGAGAGAGGAGTGGAAAGGCTAGAAAGGCTGGGAAGAGGGTTGAGGGAAGGCTTTGAATAGTCAGGTAACAGTCTGGTTTTTGTCCTCAGCTGATGAAGCTTCAGTGTCTCCCTATCACCTCCGTGATAAAATACAAAATCTGCTATTGGATGAATGTTTAGTCCTCTTTACAGTCTAGTTCAAACTTATCTTTTCAGATTGATTTCATGTTACTCCCTCCAGAGTACTCTGCGACCTGATCAGACAGACCTACTTGCAGCTAATCATACATAGCATAATAATACCAGCTAGCACTTACGTGATTTTAAAAAGTTTGTGCAAAGTGCTTTATATGTTACCTGATTGTGATCCTCACAACAGCCTCATGATGGAGGTGCCACTACTGCTCCATAGTCCAAGGTCACACAGCGAGTAGGGAAGTATGGGATGGATGCAGGATTCCAATTCCGGTTTTCCTGATTCCAGATCCAACACTGTATCCATTGTGTGCTGACCAGTTGGCTCACAATGCATCTTCTGTCTTTGCATCAGGAATGCTTTCAGCTCTTTGAATCCTGATTTCTTTTCTAGACTCCCCTCAAGTGCCAAGTCCTACCGAAGCCTTTGCCAGTCCCCAGGTACTAATGCTTCTCCTCTACCACCAATTACCTAGGGTTCATCTCCACCACTAGTAGAATGTAAGCTTCCTGACAGCTGGGTTATTGTCTTGGTCTCCCCAGCATGTAATGCAGTGCCTAGCACATAGTAGACTTTGAAAGATACTTTTTGAATTAAATTTATCCCTTAAACAGTGGAGAGTCTTTGAAGGTTTTTTGAGCAAGACAATGACATGATGAGATATCATTAGAACGGTTAATATGGCAGGGATGCATACTACTCTATATGTATTGAATTTGAGGTCATTTGATTATAGCTTTTACCAGGGAAGATGTGTTTTTTGGTTTTTTTTGTATTTTTTTTTTTTTGTGAGGCAGTTGGGGTTGCTCAGAGTCACACAGCTAGTGTCAACAGGGAAGATGTTTGAAGGACATGGTATTTCTTTTTTTTTTCGTTTTGTTTGTTTTTGTTTTTGGTTGGGCAATGGGGTTAAGTGACTTACCCAAGGTCACACAGCTAGTAATGTGTCTGAGGCTGGATTTGAACTCAGGTCCTCCTGAATGCAGGGCTGGTGCTCTATCCACTGCGCCACCTAGCTGTCCCTTTTTTTTGCTTTTTGGCTAGGCAGTGGGGTTAAGTGACTTGCCTGGGGTCATACAGCTAGTGACTATTAAGTGTCTGGGGCCAGATTTGAACTTGGGTCCTCCTGACTCCAGGGCCAGTGCTCTATCCTCTGCGCCACTTATCTGCCCCTTCGGACATGGTATTTCTCAGTCATAGAATCATAGGGTCCAATTCTAGAAGGCCATTTACTCTCACCCCCTCATTTTCGTAGTGAAGAAGCTGAGGACCAGAATCGCTTGCACAATGTCTCACAAGTATTAGTTTGAGGAGCTAGTGACAGACCCACATCTTTTCCATATGGCCTATTCTTTGCATTATAGCATCCTACTTGAGAAGTTGAAGGATCTTGAAGCAATCTGGTTTATAGCTAAGAAACTTTTTATAGCTAAGAAACTAAGGTCAAGTAAGATCGAATGATTTGCTCTGGGCCAACACAGATACTAAAAGCTTTGATGCCAGCGTTTTTCACATACTTTCTTGCCACTGTTTCTGTCAGTTGCTTCTTATGTAAAACTGTGAGCTCCTAGAGCAGGGGTGGGGAACCTGCAGCCTCCAGGCCACATGTGACCCTTTAGGTCCTCAAGTGGGGCACTTCGAATCCAAACTTCACAGACCAAATGTCTTAATGAAAGGGATTGTCCAAGTTTTCCAGAACAAATCCTTTTATTAAGGGATTTGTTCTGTGAAGTTTAGATTCAATCAAAGGACCACACCTGAGGACCTAGAGGGCCACATGTGGCTTGGAGGCCGAAGGTTCCCCATCCCTGTCTAGAGAGTAGAGACTGTCATTTGCCTTCCTTTGTATTCTCAGCACTTAGCACAATGCCTGGCATATAGTAAATAGACCTATACCCCAAATAGATTTAAATAAAATAAGAAAAAAGGAAAAGAAATGTGTGTGACCCTAGGCAAGTCACCGAACCCCAATTGCCTTAAAAAAATTTTTTTCCTAAAAAAAGAAATGACCATTACACCAAATATATTTATGTATGTGTGTATATATGCATAAATATATACACACATATCTAGATATATATCTATATCTATCTCAGCTCTTTTTGTAGTGGCAAAGAATTGGAAACTAAAGGGGTACCAATCATTGAATGAGTGAACAAATTATGGTATGAGTATAATGGAGTACTATTGTGCTATGAGGAATAATGGAAGGGATATTTCAGAGAAACCTAGGAAGACTTGCGAGATCTGATGCAGAGTAAAAAGAGCAGAATCTGTAGAACAATTTATTTAGCAACATTGTAAAGACAAATAACTTTGAAGCCCCAATAACTCTAATCAGTGCAGTGACCTACCACAATTCCGGATGACTGATGATAAAGCATGTTTCCCACCTCTTGACTGAGAGGTAGTGGACTTGGCGTGCAAAATGAGACATATCTGTGGATTTGGCCAGTGCAGAAGTTTGTTTTGCTTGTTTATGCATGTGTGTTGCAAGGGGTTTTTTTTTTCTTTCTTTTTTTTTTTTTAACCCCTGTGGGAATATGGGAGAGGAAGAGAAAACAAATGTGTGTTAAGTTGGGAAAAAAAAAAAAAAGAAATCCCAAACAACAGAATCAGCTGATAATTACTACTTGACCTTAAAATCACCAGTAGACTGTTTGGTGAATCTATAGGGCTTGTGCTTTTTGATCGAGAAACTTTTTTGATGGAGGCAAAAAGACATTTAAAAACCATTAGTTGGCATAGCCCTTTGGGAGTCCTATATGGATAGCATCAGGTATGATGAATTTGTTATTTAGAGAAGGAAAAAAAGAGAGTTCTGTATCCTGTGGAGGTCCTTCTGTTACAGCCCTTCTGTTACAGTCCCTGGTCGCTTGTTGCCCAAGAGAGTTGTAAAGTTCAAGTATTAGGTGTGTTTTAGTAGACAGAGCTTGCATGAATGGATTAATCTGTTAGTGATTCAGAAAACCTGTGTTGTTGTCGAAGTGACAGTTATAGTTATTTCTTAATGGAATGCCTGGAGTGTTTTTCAGTTCATTTCAAGTATTTATTGAGTTGTAACTGTTGGGAGCATTGTGCTCAAGGACAGAAAAAAAAAAGCCAGATTCCCTGGCCTCTAGGAACTTACATCTTCTTGGAGGAGATAAGACAATACAAAGTATAATAATACACTGTAATTTCAAGAAGTGGAGAGTGCTAACAACTGGGAGGAATTAGGAAAAGTTTCTTGTAGGAGGTGGCAGGCACTCAATTATTCTTTGGAGGGAGTTGAGATGGCAGTGTATTCCAGGCACAAGCTATGAGAAGTGTTTCATAAGCCACAAACGTTTTCATCATCCATAAGTCTTAGAGAATCTTTCCATAGAGGTTAGCTTTGCCGCTAACCAGTCACCTCTTGTTACAGAATGTCATTTTGTGGAAACAGTTTTGGGTAAAAAAAAAAAAGAAAAAGTGGCTTTCCCATCTCAGCAACAACAGCTAAGAAACTGGCTTTAAGAATGGCAGGAGTGGATTATTCAGCACATGAATTCAGGGAGCTTGGGTTAGCTTTCTGTGGTAATTGGCTCAGCCGCTAGTAATAGCTGAATCCAGCAGGCTAGTCATATGTCTGAGAAGGGGATTACCAGCAGTGAATGTGCTCCAGCATGCTTGGAGGGCCAGTCCTGTTGGCTCATTAGGAAAGAAGAAAGCTTATATCCCAGAGCTGCTGGTTAGTGCAAAAACACACCTGGCCCTGTGCAGCCCTGCTGTTGTGATAAAAAGAACAAAGAGAGACTTGTTTATATTTTGCTAAATTAACACCATCCTGTAGACAGTCCTGAATGACAGTGCTTCTAAAATTCTAAGGAAGATAGTACCTAGTTTGTGAAAAAGATAGCCTAGTTTGTCCATATCGATTATGACCCAGAAACATATCAGAGTTGATTCATTTAGCTCCTAAATTGTTTGTGACAGAAAATTATCCAGGTTGATGGATGATAGTGTCTGCATCTTGAAGCAGACATATGTAATAGCAATCAATTTAAAAATAGGACAGCAGTGTTAGCGTTTGATTTCAGGTTTCCTCGTTTTCTAGCCATAGCTTGGAGGCCATGCTCTCTGGCTTACTGCCCTAACTTCAGGCATTCTTCCTTTCTATATTTTTGTGTCTCTTTTCTCTTCTCTAGTATTGTAATTAGCATATCTTAACCTAGTCTCCTGGTGTCCTATCCAAGGCATTTGGGGAATGAATGTTAGCTCCCTTTGGAAATGGATACTGGTTCTTTCAGGTCAGATAGGTCATGGATTCTTTTAGATAACTGGCCCTCTGTGACCCCAAGTATCCAGTATGTCCTTAGTGCTTTTCCCATTTCCATTTAGAGGTAGATAGGGTTGTGTGTATGTGCTCGCGCGTGAGTTTGTGTGCGCACATGGCAAATAAGAGACTATGTTATTGCCTCGCTAAAGACCTTTCTCAACTAGCTACCTTTATGTTCTTGAGAATGGGTTCTTATATGGGGATCTGTGTACTCCCAAGGGATCTTTGACTACCATGCAAAATCATTTTTGACATGAAAGATTTTAAAACAAATCTCAGGTTAAGCAAAATGACTATGTTGTTAGGTATCGCTTATTTCATAGGAAGACCAAGGGGTCTTTGGATAGATTTCAGCGGAGTTTGTAAACTTGAATAGGAAAGAAATTACACACTTGCTTTCATTGACTCCTCATTGAAAAGGAGCATTTCCTTAAGTTATGAATGTAGGTGTCAAGCCATGGTAGTATTAGCAGTGCCTGTGACTCTGTCACCATTTGAAATCATAGATGTCTTATCACATTGCAGATATCTTAAGATATTGTTTGTACTCCTCACTACTCTTTCCTATGGCTACAAGAAGCTGTAGCATATGCAGTGGCTACATCTCAGTAAAACCATCTCTACACATGGGTTAAACCAGGTGGAGAGTAAATGACAGGCCTCAAAACCATTGGTGAGTTAGGGGGATGTCTACCCCAAGCATGTGACGATCTACCTCGAGGAATGGGCTGATGAGAACAGTTTGTTCCAATGGCTTTGAAGAAGGCTGAAACAGCGACTGTGCAGTGCTTAGAGAATGATTAGATGCAACTGTCTAAAGTCATCCTGACTTTTGTCTCGCCATTGGGCTTTGATGACTCTGGAAGAGAGAGACCCATGACTATGCAGCTCTGCTTTACTTAAATCCAATTCAGGTGCATATCAAGACATCTCCTGTGATGTCATTGGTCTGCTTTGGAAATGAAGGTGGAACAACAACTTAGAAAATACTCTGGTTATTAGACTTGTTATTAGATTGCAGGGTGGGCAGCCAAAGTAAAGGGGTGCAGTGGATAGAGTGCTAGGCCTGGAGTAAGGAAGACAGCTTCCTGAATTCAAATTTGGCCTCAGACAGTAGCTGTGTGACCCTAGGCAAGTCAGATGGATTGTTTAATAATTGTAATGGTAGCTGACATCTAGTATTTCATAGTTTCCAAAGCACTTTACGTTGTCTCATTTTATCCTCATGAAAACCCTCTGAAGTATGTAGTAAGGTTATATTTATGCCTAATTTACAGGCCATGGGAGATTAAAGAACTCTTGTTCTCAAGATTTCATAGATAGGAAAAGGCAGAGGCAGATTTTGAACCCATGGCTTCTGGCTCTAAATTGAAAGCTGTTCATCAGTCTTCCAAATGCATTCCTTTGGGTTGGGTGGAGTTGGAGTAATTCAGTCTGAGATATGCAGAGTTCAAAAAGTGGTCAGAGCATATGTTATTAAAAGAGAAACTTAACGCTGTGAGGGGCATGATGAGACTAGCCTTCATAAAGCATCGTTTTAGCAGCTGCATACTATTAAATGATAGCCAAGTTCTGAATTAATGTTGCCATTAGCAAAGAAGCCTTAATAGACCGATTCAGGAAGACAGCATCCCAAAAGAACAGAAATCTTGGAGGCCTGGAGATTGAAATTCCAAGGAAAAAAAGGGCAAATTTCTGCCTAAGAGCAGCACTGTGAGAACTGGACGTCTCAGCCTCGAGTTCAATGTCCCACTAGGATCCCTGAGCAATTCTTCAAAAGAAACAAAATCCTGAAAATGAACTCAAAAGGCATTAAGTCACAAAAATTGCTAGGCCGGATTCTCTCCTCCTTTTTTTCCCATTATCCTCTTACTCCCTTAGGCCAAATAGTTTCCATGCATTGTAGCAAGAGGAAAACACCCTTAGAACAGTTTGGTCCCATGTGAGATGGAAAGAAGGCAAACATGGGTACTGTTCCAGAAGGAAAATTAAGGGGAAGATAGCCTTGACTGCAAGAAATGGTTTATGTAGGCATAAGTTAGTTGTGTGTATTATGGGGTGACACAAATTGGGAGTTTGTTTATTCTTTGACTGTGTATCTTTGTCAGGGGCTCTCTTCTGTGCTCACGCACTCATTTTGAAAGGTCAAGATTTGATGTCCAAGTCTCATTTGATTAGTGTGGGAAGAACACTGTAGGTAACCAATCTCCTGGAATCTTATGTTTGTACTGTGTCCTTTCTGTTTGTCCAATAGTTTTTTTTTTGGCCATTGTTATTAATGATTTCACTTTTGAGTTCCTTAATGTTTAAAGTTTCTCATGTGATTTCCCCTTCTTTTCCACTCTCCTTGCCACTACTTTACCTCACTCCTTTGTTACTGTCATAGTCTCATCTTTAACTAGTCTCTTTACTTCTAGTCCCTGTCTTTGTCTCTTTCAGTCCAAAGCAGCAGCCAGATTAATCTTTAAAAAAAAAAAAAATTTTTTTTTTTGATCTAGGCTTTTCACACCCCGGTCACTTCTCCAAATCCTTCTCCTCATCAAAAAACAAGACAAAATTAAAAAAAAAACCTTTCGTAACAAAGATAATTAGTTAAGTAAAACAAATTAATTTAGCAACTGCATCTGACATCACATGTAGCTTTATGTGCCAGTAGATTACTAACTCTCTATTGAGAGGAGGAAAATGTGTTTCTTCCGTAGTCTGGAGCCTAAGGTTAGACATTGTGAATAATCTGAATTCTGAAATTTCCTAGTAACATTTTTTATCTACATTATTATGATTGTGTATATTTTGCTCCATGAGATTTGTCTTTGTCACTTATTTGCTTAAAACAATAGCCCAAAGGGCTTTAAAAATGTGCATACCCTTTGACCCAGCAACAGCATTTTTAGGGCTGTATCCAAAGAGATCATGAAAATGGGAAAGGGACGCACATGTACCAAAAATTGAGAGGATGCCCATCAATTTGGGAATGACTGCCCAAGTTGTGGTATATGAATGTAATTGGAATACTATGGTGCTATAAGAAACGATGAGAAGGCTGACTTCAGAAAACCTGGAAAGACTTGAATGGACTGATGCAGAGTGAAGTGAGCCGAACCAGGAGAACATTGTACACAGTAACAGCCACATTATGTGATGACTGACTTTGATAGACTTGGTCCTTCTCAGCAATGCAAGGATCTAAGACATCTCCAAAGGCCTCATGATGGAAAATGCTATCCACATCCAGAGAAAGAACCATGGAGTCTGAATGCAGATGGAAGCATGCTATCAGCCCCCCTTTTCTTTTGTTGTTTTGTTTTGTTTCCTCTTTCTTGTGGTTCCTCCTATTGGTTCTAATTCTTCCTTACAACATGACTAATGTGAAAATATGTTTAATAGGAATGTATATGTAGAGCCTATATCAGATTGCATGCTGTCTTGGGGAGGGAGGTAGGTTAGGGTTCCTGTGCCTGGCGTTTCAGGTCCGCTGTGATTTGTCTACCCACTATTTTTTTCAGGTTCTTCTACTCTCCCCTCTCCCAAACTAAGCTTACATCTCACAGTCCCTTAGGGTTATACTTGCAGGGTAGTTCAAAGCCTGGATAAACCTCAAGGAATGCCTGGGTCTAGGTGCTGGGGTGGGGAACTTGTGGCCTTAAAGCCACATGTGGCCTTGTGGGTCCTCAAGTGTGGCCCTTTGACAAAGATTTGTTCTGTGAAGTTTGGATTTGGTCAAAGGGCCGCACTTGAGGACCTAGAGGGCCACATGTGCCCTCCAGGCTCCAGGTTCCCTACCCCTGGGTGTTTTTTTCAGCCTCCAAATTCTTTGGATCTTGTTTTGGAAAATTGCCTTCCTCCTGGTTCATATTCTGCATTTCTGTATTTGGGCTTTGAGCTGCCCTATATGTACATAAATGTTAGAGGCTATAATATTCAGCAAGCATTAAAAAAACTGCAGGAAAAATCTGCAGAAGCATCAGCGCAGACATTCACTTCACATAATATCTTCATTGCATCAGAGCTGGAAGAGATATTGGGGATTATCTGGACCAGTGACCTTTATAATGGTGGTCACAGTTGAGAGGGAGTACGATAGGAAAAGTAGGGGAAAGAAAATGAATATGATTATGTCTGTAAATGTGCGAGTAAATAGATCTGCTCTTGTTAATCAGTTACTCAAAACTCTTCCTTGATTACACCATTGCTTCCTGAATTCAATTCAGATTCCTTCTCCAGCATTCGAGACTCCCTGTAAACTGCCACTGCCCTACCTTTCCAGCCTCATTTCATTGTACTGATTTCCACATGCTCTCTGCTTCAATCAAAGTGATTATTCTGGGGTGTTCCATACTTGCCCTACACTCACATTTTTGGATATTCTTATTTTTTACGTGGATCCCAAGGTTCCTAGCTTATTTGGTTCCTTCAGGCAGATTTCTAACCTTCTAACTGTGCAATCCAATATGAGTCAGAGCTTCCTAGATCAGCTTGTTGCTATGTAGGTGCAGAGGTGTTCTCTATCCCCTTTTCAAGATTCCTAGATGTTCTCTTTGTTTCTATCAGTATTCCCTGCTCCCAGTCTTCTCCTTCAGCCTGTTTCATGTACTTCCCTTGGCTTGGAATATATTCTCTAACCTTTCTTCATTCCCACATCAATCCTGACCTCTCTCCAAGATCTTTGTACTTGGATCCTCTGGTGCCTAGTACAAGGATTGGTAGGCATTAAGCCAGCATTGAAGTGCTATTGGGCATGCTTTTTTTTTTTTGGGAATAGAAATGCAAATCCAGAGTTTCTGCTCTCAAGGAGCTCACATTCTAATGAGGGGAGCTACATAACAGCTGTGTACATACATCCAAGATATACAGGGAAGGTGAAAGGTAGTCTCGGAGGGAAGGTACACCTCCCAGTGGGGGGAGTGGGAAGACCCACCCAGAAGGATCTCCTACAAAAAGGTGAGTGTTGAGCTGAGTCTTTGAAGGAAGTCAGGGAAGGGGAAAAATATTCCAGGAATGGGAGACAGTCAGTGAAAAAGCATGTATGGAGGTGGGAGATAGAAAGTTGTGTTTAAGGTATAAAAAGTAGGTCTATATAGCTGGATCTTGGAGTCCACGGAGGGAATAAAGTGTGAGACAACTGGAAAGGTAGAAAGGGGCTGGACTGTGAAGGGCTTTAAATGCCAAATAGAGGATTTTATATTTGATCCTAGAGGTCACAGGAGGCTTATTGAATAGGTGGTTGACAGGAGAAGGATGACATACAATAGGTCCTCAATAAATACTTGATTGGTTGGCAATTTTCCTAGGACCTCTCTTTAATGTACATGTCATTGTATGTGCTGGGCCATCTGGCCACTGGACCTAGATGGCTCCGGAGGAGAAAGTGAAGCTGGTGACTTTGCACAGCCCTGCTTCACTTAAATCCAATTCGATTGCAAGCTTGGCATCAACTTCCTGATGTCATGGTCCTCTTCGAGAATGAAGGACAAACCACACACCTTGTATGTGCTAGTACATGCAATGATGTACTTGTGTTTTGTATTGTTCTCTCTCTATGATATCTGCATATGAGAATATAAGAAGCTCCTCGAAGGTAGATAACTTAGTTTATTTAATTTTCTTTTCATATCCCTCAGTGCTAAGCCCAAACGTCTTTCCATAGTTGTTGTTGTTCGTTCATTTCAGTCGTGTCTGACTCTTTGTGACCCTATTTGAAGTTTTCTTGGCATAGATACTGGAGTGGTTTGCCATTGCCTTCTCTAGATCATTTGAGAGGTGAGAAAACTGAGTCAAAGACAGTTAAGTGACTTGCCCAGGGTCACAACTAGTAAGTGTCAGGAGCCAGATTTGAACTCGGGGAGATGATTCTTCCTGATTTCAGGCTTGGTGCTCTATCTGCAGTGCCCCCTAGCTTCCTTCTTCCCGTAGTGGGCACTTAATAATTGCTTTTTGAATTGATTCTGTATGTATATGTGTGCATTGGCATACGTGTACATGTGCTAGAGTTATAAGTTTAAATTGTCAGAAGACTTTTTTTCCCCCCAAAGAATTGACATAATTAAGTTGTTACCTCAAAAGGTGCATTTCAGTGTCAAGGTTGTTTTCTACTGTTTTCTGACTACTGTTAAGTACCTCTCGTTCCCTTTTGTGATGAACAGCAGGAGACAGCAGAGAGTAGTGACCCACTCTCAGTTGCTGTGTATCCACTTGGAGAGATTCCATGCTGGTGAGTTAACAGCAGGTGATAAATTAAGGACCAACATCTAAAACACTATTTCAGAGCCAGGCCTTTTGTTTTCTCTGTTTCATTGGCAAGAATGAGGAAGGGTAAACAGCACCATTGGGAAATATTTGTAAAGAGCTATAATTACCATTGCTGGGGTAACGTCTCATGCCAGCAGGGTAGCTCGGATACTTTTTTTTTTTTTTAAATCATGCTTGAAAAATCATTATTCATTCACTGCAAAATGACATCTTGAAAGTCTAGGTTGGAAAAAAAAGGACTGACATTCCATAAAACCAGTTGTCTCTGTTATTAAGAAATTGATTAAATTGCTGAATATTAGTTCCTAGAAAGCATGGACTTTATGTTTGTTTTCTGTGTCCTTTTCAGGTCCTTGATGTTTAACTTAAGCCTCATGCAACAGCATTCAAAATAGATTCTAGAGAAGTGACACACTTTTAGCCAAAAGTAAAATCCTAGAGTAGGTAGGATTTGAAGGTAGGTCTTCTGAACTCTGTCTAGTTCTTGACTGTTCCTGCTTCCTCTCTTTAATACACTTCCATTAATGGTGACCCCATATACTCCTTCCAGCTTTCACTAACTTTGTGCCTTTTGTGATATGCCAACCTACCTGATGAGATCAATGAAAACTGCAAGGTAGCAATTGAATTACTGATTCTTTAGAGAGACCGATTTCACCATTCTTGGGGAGGTGTCATTGTATGTATAATAAATACATGTATATATGTATGCACATATATAAACACACACATATATACACGTGCATACATATAAATATATGTGTACGTATATATATGTTGCATATACACATACACACACATATCTTTTCCAGCCTTGAGAATCTTATTAAAATAGTTTTGATAGACAAAATCAAGTCTTGCGTAGTAATATTAGACAAAATGATTTTCTGTCTATGGCACCAATGAAGGGGACCAATATGCAATAAGGCTGAAAAAGATAGATGGGAGCCATTGTCGAAAGGTCTTAAATTCCAGGTCAATGAGTCTCTCTGTTATCCTTGGCAATAGGGAACCACTAAAGCTTTTTGATCGGGGAAGTGACATGATCAGATTATCTATCCCCAATCTGTCCCCTTTGGGGGATGGATTGGAAAGGGGAGAGACTGGAAGTAGGGGGACCACTGAATACAGGCAAGATACTGGGGAGAGTGACTTCATAATGGTTATCAGAAGTTTTGGGCAGAAAATGTTTGCCTTTGCTGGTATTCCAAAAATGAATCATAGCATCTTAGAGGGGTTTGGAAATAATTTAATCCAGCTTTCTCATTTTACGGATGAAATAATTGAAGCAAAGTGATTGGTCCACAGTTACCTAGCTAATAAGAGGGAAAAGTGGGACTGGTCTCTTCAGTTCCACTACAGGTTTTTTTCCACTGTGCTGAAGTGATCTACCAGTATACCTGTTTTGGGTGACAAAACCATCAGTTGGGAATTGGCTTCATGGTCACTTGTTCAGTCTTTTAAGTCATGTCAAACTCTTTCTGATCCTATTTGGGATTTTATTGGCAAAAATACTTGAATGAATTGCCATTTCCTTCTCTAGCACATTTTACAGATGAAGAAACTGAGGCAAACAGGATTAAGTGACTTGCCCAGGGTGACACAGCTAGTATGTGTCTGAGGCTGGATTTGAACTCGGGCCTTCCTGACTCTTGACCTGGCACTGTGCCACCTAGCTGCCTATCCAGCTACATGGTCAGTTAGTAGATATTTTTAAAGTACCTACTATGTATTGGGCATTGTCTTAAGCACTGAACAAATTATAGTATATGAAGCATATGGCATATGCTGCCTGCTGTCTCTCCCTCATGTTGCCTAGTTGATTCAGCTAGGCCAGCTTACCTCTTCTGTGGTTGTAGAGAAAAGGAGAGGCCAGTTAATATTGGTAAGGAAGGGTGAATTCATAATGGCGGTCAGAGATTTTTGACAGGAAATGTTTGTGTCCCACTGATTAGTATCCCAAAGTTGAATAATGGGTAAGGAAAGAATTCTGGAGATATCTGTCTATCTGTCTGTCTGTCTGTCTGTTGATAGAGCTGTCTATTGATAGATCTGTCTGTCTACTGATAGAACTATCAGTATCTATCTACCAGTCTATCTACCGATAGATAGATATTGATTGATTGATCTATCAATAGATCTCTCGATATATTGATATAGATATCTATATCTATCTCACTCTGTATATACACACACATACGCTATATAGAGTATAATCTATAAGAAATTTGAAGTTTGTTATATATTTTAACAAAGTCAAATATATATTTATAATGAACTTCTTTACTTGCCAAAGGAAATTAAGATTTATTTGAAAATAAAAAAGACAAAGATTCTTGAAAATTTGGACTCTTCCTGTCAACCTAGAGGAGTTAGGATTCAAAGATCTACAAGTTAGCCAGGAAGCGCCAATGAGACTGTGTCTAATATTAGGGATTTATGAATGGTAACAAGAGATACTTGTTGGTAGTAATTAAAAGGGTGTGTTCTCTTAATCGGCAGAAAGTCTGCTTATCCCAGTAATGCAGCTTCAAATGGGGTATCTAGATGTCCATTATATCATCAGTTATTACTCATACTCAAAGATATTCAAATAAGAGATTACATACATACATACATACACATACTTAAAAATATTTAGAGGGACAGCTTAATGATTTGACTTTTGTGTCCCTTGACCTCCTATGCAGATTAAGATTTTTCACATTTGAATATTTTATAAGGTTATTTCTAGGCTTGAATGATTCATTAAAATAATGTTACTAGAATAATAGCATAGGAAAAGGAGAGCATTGTAGTAGGAGAAAGAAAAGTAAGTAATAAAGTAGAGTACAAAGTTCCAAAAGAGTGTATTTTAACACACTCAAACTTTTATTTTTAGTAGTTCCATATTCTAACTTATAGTTTTAGAAGTATGCTTGAATTTTAGGTAGTTTATTCATTCTTCTATTCATTCTTCCATTCGTAGGTGAATAAAAATACTGTATATGTTTGAAAATATATCAAACCAGAAACATTTTTTGGAATGACAAGGATAATTAATACAGAAGCATTTTTATAAAGTGAGTCATAGTTACTCAGTTAACATTTCAGTGGCTGTAGTTTTGTAATTACAGCTATCCCATTACCAGGATTTCCAGTTTGTTTCTGAGAATGCTTTTCTTCCCAGACAATGTATTAATTCCACTGGGCCCTGACATACTTCTCAGTTCCCTTTAGGAAATCTACAGCAATTTGAAAGACTAATCTAAGCATCTATGTGTTGTTTCCCTTCTCCCCCCAAAAAATTACTCTTCAAACTAAAAACAAATGATGGAGTCATTTCTGAATCAGCTGTCTATGTATAGTTAGACCCCACACTTGTTAGAATGTCTATCAAAAATATCTATCAAAAGTATCAAAAATCAATATTGATTTAAAAGGAAATTTAATTCAAATTCTAATCTAACCCATTAAGGTATTGTCAAAAAGTGGGAAATGGATAAAAGAATGGATGTTTATACAGGCTATTATAACTGTAAATGGCTTTTTTTTTTTTTGGCTTTTTTGATGAGGTGATCGGGGTTAAGTGACTTGCCAGGATCACAGAGCTAGTATGTGTTAAGTGTCTGAGGCTGGATTTGAACTCAGGTCCTCCTGACTCCAAGGCTAGAGCTCTATTCACTTCGCCACCTAGCTGCCCCCCCCTTTTTAAAAGAAGCAACAATGAGGAAACCAGGAGAGCGTAGAAACTACCCCAGCCAAAAACCGCTCGATTCTCTTGCCAAATATAGATCTGTGGCAACCAGGGGCCATGCTGGTTTAAGATAAAAATGGAAGAATTATTTTTTTTTTTACTGGTATTATGACTTAAAACAGGGATAAGTAGCTGATGGAAAAGGAAATTTTAAGAAAGTTGGGGGAGTGATCCAACTGAATCAGATTGTCCCAAAAACATTAAAGGATGAAACGTCAGGGGCAGCTCGGTGACACAGTGTATCCAGTAGAACACCAGCCTGGAGTCAGGAGGACCTGCATTCAAATCCAGCCTCAGGCACTAGCTGTGTGACCCTGGGCAAGTTACTTAACCCTGAATTACCTCACGCCCCCCCCCCCCAAAAAAGAATGAAACTGCCTAGAAGATAACAGACAAAATTTATAAAGATTTTAATTTATTCTTTCTTCTTAAAATTCACAAATTGAAATATTATAAACATCAGTATTACAAGAGATCAGGCACCTGGAATCACTTCACTAGAGGCATATTTTCCAAAGGAATGTCTCAGTTGTTTAAAAATCCCCTTTGAGAAGCAAAGGCATCTTTCAGAAGAGGGAATGAAATGTACAACTCCACTGGGACTGAGGGATACAGAGACAGAGGATGGGGTGGGGTGGGGTTGGGGTAAGGATCTCAAGAAGTTACCCATGCCTTCCATTCCCCTCATCCCTCCCCAAATACCTTCAAAGGTTCATTATTGACTCTAGGATAAAATAAAAAAATCTAGGATAAAATAAAAAAATCTTGGCCTGGTATTTAGAGCTGGCTACAATTCACATCCCACTTGCTTTTTCAGTATTATTTCATATTACTGCCTTTCGTTTATTCATTCATTTATTTATGCATGCATGCATGCATCCAAGGCAAAGGGGTTAAGTGACCTGCCCAGAGTCACACAGCTAGTTAAGTGTCTAAGGCCATATTTGAATGCAAGTCCTCCTGACTCCAGGGCCGGTGCTCTATCCATTGTGCCACCTAGCTGCCCTCTCATTTATTCTTCATTTCAGTCAAACTGACATCTCTAGCTGTTCCCCAGTAGTACATTTCATCTCCATCTTCTAGGTCTTAGTTTTTTCCTCTTTAAAAAAAGTTTTATTTACTTTTTTTTTTTTAACATTATGAACATATTCCCTCCCCCCCTTTTTTTTCCTCAGAGATGTCTTGTAACAAAATATTTAAGGAAAACTAACAGTTCATTGAATTTATTTGAAAGTGCATGCAACATTTCACATCTGTAGCACCCCATGTTTAAATTTTTTTTAATTAAATGACATCTATTTTCTCTCACTATCCTCACCCACCTCATTAAAAAAGGAAAAAAAAGATTCCTTGTGACAAAAATGCATATTCAAGGAAAACAAAACTTTTCATTGCTTGTGTACAAAAGATAATATATATACACACACATATGTAGGTCTCATTCTGTACCCTAATTCTATTACCTCTCTTTCAGAAGCTAGATATTAAGTTTCATCATCAATCCTCTGCAGTCATGAGGGTTCATTGGATTGATCATAGTTTTTACAATTTTCAAAATTGTTTGTTTTTTCAGTATTGTTATTGAATAAATTATTCTGTTTTGTTTCATTCCTTATTGGTTCATGAAAGTCTTAAATTGTTCATTTTTATAATATTATTGTTATAGTATAAATTATTCTTATATTTTTGCTCATTTCACTCTGCATTAGTTCATGTAAATCTTTCCATGTCCCTTTAAAATTATTTATATGTTTTTTACAGCTTAATAGTACTCCATGACATTCATCTGCCACAATTCAGTCAGCTGTTCCTCAGGGGCTAAATGTCCCTTCCTACATTTTTGTACACATGGGATCTTTTCCTATTTCTTTGAACTCTTTTGGGATGTAGATCTAGCAGTGGCTTATCTGGTTCCAAGGACATGTAATGCTGAGTAACTCTTTGGGAATAGTTCCAAATTGTTTTCCAGATGGTTATACGCATTTACAGGTCTGCCAGCAATGCATCAAAAAATGCCTGTTCTCCCATAGCTCCTCTAACATTTATCATTATCTTTTTTTTTTCCATCTTTGCCACCCTGATGAGTATGAGGTAAAATCTTACAATTGCTTTAATGTGTATTTTTCTGAAAAGTAATGATGTGGAGCGTTTTTTTAATATGGCTCTACATATGGATGGGTGTCTTCCCTTGACAACTACTTGTTCATATTCTTAGACCATGTATATACACTTTTAGGTAATGATTTTTTTTTAAAATATAAATTTGAATTAGTGCCTTATGTATCTTAGAAACGAGACCTTTGCCATTGAAACTTGCTGATTCCCCTCCCCCCCTTGTTTCCCTTTTAATCTTAACTCCATTGGATTTTTTTTGGTGCAACTTTGTAATTTGATGTAATCACATTTATCCACTTTATATTCTATGATACTCTCTATCCCACATTTGGTTATGAACATTTATCCTCTTTGTAGATCTGATAAGCAATTTTTCCATGCCTTTCTTATTTGTTTATGGTGTGGCCTTTTTATGTAGGTCATATATTCATTTGGAACTTATCTTGGTACAAGGTGTGAGTTGTTGCTCTAAATCTAATTTTTTTTTCTATACTGCTGTCCAGTTTTCCCAGTTTTTGTTAAATTGTAAGCCCTTATCTTGGCTGAGGTCTTTGTGTTTGTAGAATACTAAACTATGTGACTCCTTTCTTTCTTAATTTCTTAATTTCCACCAATCAATTCTACCAGTCTGTTTTTTTAACCAGTTATCAAATTGTTTTGAGAATTACTGCCTTGTAGTATAGTTTGAGATCTGAGACTGTTAGGGTCCTTTTGTTCCTACTTCTTTTCATTATTTACCTTTACATTTTTTTTACCTTTTTTGCCTTCCTATAAATTTAATTATTATTCTGTCTAGTCCTATAAAGTTATCCTTCAGTTTTTTGGTATGGCATTGAATAAAAAAATTAGTGTTATTTTTATTATGTTGATTCATCCTACCTATCAGTAATGAGTATTTTCCTAATTATTTAGGTCTCCCTTTATTTCTGAAAATGTTGGTTTGGAGTTATATTTATATAATTCCTGTGTGGACCTGAATAGGTAGACTCCTGAGTGTGTGTGTGTGTGTGTGTGTGTGTGTGTGTGTGTGTATACACACACAGATACACACACACATATATATACACATATATACATATGTATATTTTTGTGTGTCTCTATATATGTTCTGTAGTAATTTTAAATGTAATTTCTCTTTCTGTCTCTTCCTGCTGAGTTTTGTTGGCATTTTGTAGAAATGTTGATGATTTTTGTAGATTTTATATCCCACCAGTTTGTTGAAGTTACTGTTTCAGTTAATTTTTTGGTTGACACTTTGGGGTACTTTAAGTACCCTGCCATTTGCAAAAAACTGATAATTTTGTTTCTTCTTTACCTATGCTTGTTCCCTTAATTTCTTTTTTCTTATCTTATTGCTATATCCAGCAATTCTAGTACTATGTCATAGAGAAGTTACATATAGACATCTTTGTGTTCACCCCTGATTTTATTGGAAAGGAATCTGTTATTGGAAAGAAATCTCTTATTACATAAAATGACTGCTTTAGTTTTAGATAGATACAACTTAGTATTTTAAGGAAAGGTTCATCTATTCATATGCTTTTTCATTTTTTGTTTCAGAAATGGGTGTATTTTGTCAAAAGCTTTTTTTCTGCATCTGTTGATATAGGTTTTTTTTTAATGTCTTCTCATTTTTCCAACATACTCTTTCTCTAGCTCTGCCTGCAATACACTAGTCCTTTCAGAATCCCTGCCATTAATTAGCACCTGTTCCCCCTTCAGATTTCTTGTATTACTTAGTGTTTACCTACTTTTGTAAGTATTGCATCCCGTTCAACAGATTGTAAGTTCTTTTGAAGGCAAGAATTATCATTTAGTATAGTGATTTTCACATAGTAGAAACTTACATATTGGTTGAATTGAATTGAACAAGATCTCTGGTGCGATTGGTCAGATACAGGGAAGAAAGCAGGGGCCCTGTCGTATGCTAAAGTTGCATTTTTGTGGGGCTGAATAAATCATATGTAACATTAGTGCAGCCAAACGATTAGCAGCTTTTTTTTTTTGAATTTGTGAAAACCACAGGGGAAAGTAATTATTTTTACTAGATGCCTCAGCTTAAAAGGAGGCTGATTAAATTTAATAGATGCGATAATTTCTAATTTTAAAACAGATGTCTTAAACATTTAAATTTAATTTTCAATTTTAGGATGAAATGTCCTTTTCTTCATTCTGGTAAAAGCTCTTTTGTTTTCATTCTGTCTGACTCAGAGAAGGTCAGAGTGTTTTTGTAGACTAAAAAATAATCCTACCTGTTCAACACTCTAATGGGATAATTAGCAAGTAAGCAAGGTTGTATTATCTTAGAGGGAGACTGGTAGAAATTCCAGTATTCTGTCGCTGTGACTAGCCCTAGAAAGTCTTCCATCCTACTATTTTATTGTTTCTCTTAGTCCTGAAAAGCGGCACTTAAATTTTGCAAGGGCAATCAATAGATCATTTCTTTTTATATGTATTCCTTTTGTTTACTCTATCAATCTTTTCTTTATGTATCCCCTCATTTGACAAAACACCCTTATATGTTTTTTTTGTTTTTGTTTTTGTTTTTGTTTTTTTTTGGCTAGGCAATAGGGTTAAGTGACTTGCCCAGGGTCACACAGCTAGTAAGTATTATGTGTCTGAGGCCAGATTTGAACTCAGGTCCTCCTGAATCCAGGACTGGTGCTCTATCCGCTACGCCACTTAGCTGCCCTGACAAAACACCCTTATAACAAAAATAAGTTAAGCAAAAAGGACTAACAGTGAACTTCTCTGACAGTGTCCCTCACCCTTGGATTAAGAGGAGGCAAGGGAGCGTGTATTTCTGGAACCACATCTGTTCATTGCAACTAATCTGAGTTTAGCTACCTTTGGGTGCTGTTTTCCTTTGTGTTTTTATAGTTATTACATATATTATTCTTTCAAATTTTTCAAATTTTTAATTTATTTATTTTGCTTTTTGGTGAGGCAGTGGGGTGAAGTGATTTTGCCCAGGGTCACACAGCTGGTGCCATGTGTCTGAGGCTGGATTTGAGCTCAGGTCCTCCTGACGCCAAGGCCGAAGCTGTATCTACTGCGCCACCTAGCTGCCCCTGCGTATCTTATTCTTATGGCTCCGCTTATGTTATGTACTTCATCCATTCATACAAGTTACCTTATGTTTCTTTGAACTAATATTTGCTATTTCCTGTGTCAAGATAATATTCCATTGCATTCATCTACCTCCATTTGTTTAGTTAATTCCCCAATTAACGGGCGCTCATTCCCCTTCTTCCCCCTTTTTAAACTTCCATGAAGAGTGATGCTATGATTATTTGACTCTATCTATAGGACCATTCTTTCTATCATTATTCCTTGTCATTGTCTCCAGTAATGGGACAATTGATGATTTCTATCCCTTGGTGCTGTAGCAAAAAACAAAGCAGTTTTCTACCATGTTAACAATAATGATGATGATAGTAATAATAATAGCCAGCAGCACTTTACAAATATTATCTCATTGGATCCTCACATCAACATGGGAGGTAGCTGCTATTATTATCCCCATTTTTTAGATGAGGAAACTGAGGCAGACAGAGGTTTTTTTTCCAAGGTTGGGTTTGAACTCTGGACTTCTTAACTCAATGTCCAGCCATCTAAACTGTAAGTATCATCGTGTTATAAAATGTCCACTTTTGTGTCCTTAATCCAACTTGAAACTCAAGACTTAAGCCTACCTAGCAGTTAATCCACATTTGTTCATCAAGCGTTTATTAAACACCTACAGTATTTGAGGTACTTTGCTAAGTGCTGGGAATAGAGATAAAGACAAACTCTTCAGTACTCTCATGGGGTTTAGTGTTCTGCTGGAACGATGAACACAGTGCTCAGCACTTGGGGGGTTCTTTAGTTCACTGAATTATAGAATTATAGCTATAGAATAGAGCTTGAAGGGATGTAGGAAGTAAACTAGGCCAATCCCCTCATTTTACAGATAAGGATACAGAAAGCTGTATTGTTGATCCTTATTGTTTCCTAAGCAAATCAAGTTAGCTTTCATGCTCCCAAAGAGAGGAATGGATTGGAAGTCATAGAATGTTAGTTAGAAGGAGACTTTACTGTGTGACCCTGGGCAAGTCACTTAACCCTGACTGCTTCACAAAAAAAAGGCAGGTCATTTGGTCTAGCTAGCCTCTTCATTTTACAGGTGAGAAAACTGAGGTGCAAGAAGGTCAGGTGATTTGTCCAAGGCCACAAAGCTCAATCATGGCAGAAAGTGAACTGGAACTCTGGTCTCTTGATTCTCACTCTAATAAATTATTTGCTATCCCTTGCCAAGAGAAGTTTATTAGAAGTCACAAATATATTTCTTTTATGGATAAGATGACATTACATTTGAGCTTCAGGTAATGTTGATAACAATTGGAGATCTGCCCTCCAGATTCAAAGTATTTTTTATCAGAGAACAGAAAGAAATATAGCCTTCCATAAAACTTAACAAATCCTCTGAGGGGTGGGATGTCTCTTCCTTGATTGTGCTGCTAAGTTTTGAATAATGAATCTTAACTGGGTAGCTTTTAAGTGTATGTGTGTTCCAAAAAGGTTTGGAATGTGATATGGCGCAGTGGCTAGAGCACTGGGCTTGGAATCTTGAAGACTCATCTTCAAATCTGGCCTTAGGTACTTACTAGCCGTGTGACCCTGGGCAAGTCACTTCATCCTATTTGCCTCAGTTTCTTCATCTACAAAATAAGCCAGAGAAGGAAATGGCAAACTGCCCCAGTATCTTTGCCAAGAAAACCCCAAATGGGGGCACGAAGAGTTGAGCATGACTGAAAGAAGACTGAACAACAGTAAATTGTAGGAAGTTTTCCCTTGCTCAAAGAAAGTTTAGCTATCACTGTTTATTATCATAGAGGGGTGTTTCTTTGACACTCCTTATGTGACATCAAAGGGAAGTAAAGAATGTAATTAAGATTGGTGGCCCCACCTGCACAAATAAAATCACTACTTGGCATTCATACAGAGCTTTTCTTTTCATCACTGAATCTTGGTGTGCTCCACAGACATCAATTAATTCCCCCAACATTGCTCCATGAAAAAACCGAGAAACCCAGAAGTTAACTGCTTTTCATGTACTTTTGTTTTTTATTTCTTTCTCTAGGGTTGCACCAAAAATAATGTCAGAACCAGGGCTGAATCCGAAAACCTTGGGAAATGTGGGATCAAGGTCAATAGCTTTTAGACAGGAGAGAAGGTTCTGTTGGCCCTGGGCAGTGGGCTAAATAAAAGAAAGGTTTTGGTGGCGACTGATACCTCTTCAATGGCATTGCCTGGGGTTGGCATGGAAGACTGCAAAAGAGAAGGGAATCTGTATTTCCAATGGCACTGTCCCTTCTCCTGTCCCACTTTATGGTTTTCATTCTTAGAGTCCTATACTATAACCTATATTTCTGTAGCATTTTTATAGTGTACTAAGTACCTTCATAACAACCCTTCTCTTCCATAGTTCTTCCTTGAACTCTCTTTCATGTGAGAATGAGGGATTCTCTTAGATACTTTTTTTGGGTTGTTTTTATTTATTTATTTGGTAAGGCAATTGGGGTTAAGTGACTTGCCCAGGGTCACACAGCTAGTAAGTGTCTATTGTCTGGGGCTGGATTTGAACTCAGGTGCTCCTGACCCCAAGACCAGAGCTCTATCCACTGCACTACCTAGTTGTCCCTCTTAGTTACTTTGGACACGGACGTTGTGTTCCATTTTACTCCTGTGGGAGCTTAGGCAAGTCACTTAAACCCGGTGGGCCACCGTTCCCTCATCTGTGAATTAGGGTCTTGGACTGGGTGTCCTAAAAGAGTACTTTCCAGTTCAAAGTCAGGAGTCCTTTAATCCTAGGATGGCGACTATAGAAATCTATTTCTTGGACATTTTCTTGCATAATTTCAAATTGTTTCCCAGAGCTGTTGGACTAATTCACAGCTTTGTTAATAATATATCAATGTGCTTGTCTTCCCACAGTACCTCTGTCATGAATGATTTTCATCTTTTATCTTCTTTGCCAATTTGTGGGCGTGAGGTGAAACCTCAGTTTTTTTTTGATTTGCATTTCTTATATTAATGCTTTGGAGCATTTTTTCCCCTAGTATGGTTGTTGAAACTTTGCATTTTTTTTTAAACCGTTCATTTGTATCTTTTGGCCACTTATCTATTGTGCCATCTGTCTATTTGGGCACTTATCTATTGACCACTTATCTGTTGGGTTATTTCTTATGCCCTTATCTACAAAAATGTGGTCTTCTATATTTTCATCCATTTTCTCTAAACTTAGGATATCAGATTTTTTTTTTTGGAAGCATTGGGGTTAAATGACTTGCCCAGGGTCACACAGTTAGTAAGTGTCTGAGGCCAATATCAGACTTTTATCAGAGATATTTTCTAGGAAGATTTTTTTCCCCCCATTTAACAATTTCTTTTCTAGTTTCATTGACTTTGTCTTTAGAAAATCTTTTAAATTTTGAATAATTAAATGGTCTGTTTTATCTTTTCTTTTATGGTCTGTATTTGTTTAAGAATTTTCCTTCACTCATGGATCTGAAAAGTATCTCCTTTGGTTCTCTAATTGTTTAGATTGATGTAACTTTTTTTGTACTTAGGTGTCTTTTACATTTAGAAGTTTGTGTTTAGGTTTATCAAACATTGGACTTCTACGTTGGATTGTATTGGGTCTTGCTTACTCAGTCTTTCACTTTACATTTTAACGAAGGAAAAGTAGTAGCCTCAAGGAGTTCACAAAAGTATAGTACAAGACACTGAAATTATTAATGCTGGGAGCACAAAGCAACATAACCTGCTGTCTAGGATCTGTGCTTCAGAAATTAATTAATTAGTTAATTAAGTGCTGATTTGATCACAACTTCCAATTTCTTCCCTTTTAGTTGCTCAAATTTAAATAATTCAGTAAATGTGTAGACCACGGGTGACCCTCTAAGTCCTGAAGTGCGGCCCTTTGACTGAATCCAAATGTCACAGAACAAATCCCCTTCATTAAAGGATTTATTCCCTAAAATTTGGACTCAGTCTAAAGGCTGCTGTCAAGGACCTAGCTTTCTAGGCCACATGTGGCTCGAGGCCGCAGGTTCCCCACTTTGGTGTAGACTAACCATAAGTACAATTGACAGTGGAATGTTTTCTTCTCCAAAATCAATGTTTGTTGTTTAGTTAAACCAGTGTTCTCTGATTGCTTCTGAAATGATGTCTGTGGCTGGGTCTGCTGTTCAGTCCCAAGACTTCCTCACTTTCTGTTCTCTTATTTGGTCTCTTCCACTTACGGAGACTGAGTAAGGTCAAGGCTTGGTATACATCTCTCTCATTTTTCAGCGTGGAATTTATAGGACTTCTCCCTTGTAGTTCCTCCAGGCTTTGGCAGAACACGCTATTTTAACATCAACAGTGTGGACGGGGAGGAAAATGTGTCTTTGCCTTATCAGGCTCTGGAAAAATAAACTAAAACTTAACTGTGCCTTTTGGAAACAAGCCAGCTGCTCTCTTGCTCCAAGCAGTCTGACTCCTTTCTTTCCTTCCTTTTATTGACTGTGTTCTTTCTTGAGGACTTGGTGTGTTGTAGCTTGGTGAACAGTTGAAGTATAACAAATTCCTTGGAAGGGATTCTTTGGGCTGGTATTCATAAGCCATTAATGGCCCACTCAAATTTATGGTGGCCATCGCCTTGTTCCATGGTTCTCTGTATTTCCCTGTCCATTGTGTATTTCTGGGTTTGGAACAAAAGATACTGATAGTTATCTTTATGAGAACAATAGTAAAAGCTGCTTCTCCTTCTTCTTCTTTCTCCTCCTCCTCCTCTTCTTCTCCCTCTCTTCCAGGCAGCAAGGTATAGTGGGGGGAAAAAAAACCACTGGCTGTAAAGTCAGAGTCCTTGGGTTCAGATCTTACCCCTGACATCCGTTCCCTGTAGGACTTTGGGCAAGTCACTTAATTTTGCAGGCTCTCGGTTTCCTCTGCTGTGAAATAAGGGAGTTGGATCAGATGGACGTCTGAAGTTGTATCTATTTCTGGATCTATGGTCCTATGAACTTTGATGTTTAATTTACAGTCACATTTGAGGAATGATGCTACTACCACCCACTGCTGATGTTTAAGTAGCTCTTTAAAGTTTGAAAAGTCCTTAACGTGATCTCATTTCAGCATCCCGATAGATCTGTGAGGTACTACAGGTGACTGTCTGCTTACTTTATAGGTGGCAGGACTGAAGCTCAGAGAAATGACAATAACAACATCTACCATTTATATAGTTCTTTCAGGTTTGCCAAACACCTTTCAAACATTATCTCATTTGACCTTCATAAAAACATTGTGAAGTCGGTGTTCTTATTATTCTCACTTTACAGATAGGGAAACTGAGGCCGAGAGAGATTAAGTGACTTCCCCAGGGGTCACATAGCTAGTAAGTGCCTGAGACAGGGTTCAAACTAAGATTTTCCTGACGGCAAGTCTGACCCTCTGATCCCTGGGCTGTAATAGAGTTGCCTCTAGGTGTGACCTTGGCCTTGGTACTGCAGCTAGCATGTGCCAGGAGCAGGATTTGAATTAAGGGTTTCCTGTTTACAAGTCCAGCACTCTTTCCACTATACCATGATGTTACCTTCCTTTGAGATTATAGCATTTGGTGGCCTTCTGGATTAGTTTTCATGCACGTGAATGTAGCCTTTATTGATAACTTAGAGAAAGCTTTTTGTGGATTTAGAGTGTAAACTTATTCATTCATTCATACATGTGTGCATCATTCAGTCAACCAGTATTTACTAAATGCTTAATATATGCAGCTATGTGACACAGTGGATAGAGTTCTGGGCCTGGAGTCAGGAAGACTCATCTTCATGAGTTCAAGTATGGCCTCAGATACTTGCTAGCTGTGTGACCCTGGGTAAGTCACTTAACCCTGTTTGCCTCAGTTTCCTCATTTGTAAAGTGATCTGGAGAAGAAAATGGTAAACCACTTCAGTGTCTGTGCCAAGAAAACTCCAAATGGGGTCATGAAGTCAAACATGACTGAAAAACAACATGTGTAAAGCATTTGTTAGGCACTGGGAAGAGAAAAGTGTAGAGAAGACATAGTCTTTGCCCTCATACAACTTTCTTAATGAAGCCATGAGAGATGTTTTGTATTGGCTGTCTTTCCATACTTAAACACATTGTAGATCCTTGGACCCAGTCAAAGAACAAGTAACATATTAAATTCCCATGGCACAGTAGAATGAGCTTTGGACCTGGAATCAGAGGACCTGGGTTCAGATTCTTATTCTGCTGCTTACTAGTTATATAACCTTGGGCAAGTCACAGAAACCCTTATGGATCTTGGTTTCCTAATTTCTGTTGTTTTTTTTTTTTAATGGCCCAATTCCTTGCACATAATGGGGCTTAATAGATGTTCATTGGATTGAGACTATTGGAAGTACTTGTGGGTATTAAGAAAACTCATATGGCTTATTTTTATGTGTGTATGTGTGCCTTCTCTCCTAGGGAAGGAAATGTATTACACACACACACACACACATTTATTTACTAAAATATTTCTTCCACTGGATTATTTCTCCCTGCCAGTTTGGAAGAGAAAAAAATTTCCCCAACTCATCCTCAAGTAATTTCTCTTTGACCATTACTGTATTCAGCAGAATGCAAATGGTAGATTGTGATTCCTGCATTTTACTGAAATTTGACCAATAGAGCAACTGAGTTGAATATATCTGATGCAGTGTTCTGTGAGAAACTCCCAGTAACATCTTGTGTTCATCTGGACAATGGGTGAGTACTGCAGTGCTCATTCTTTCCTAAAAATATCCTTTACAAGGTCACCAAAGATCTCCTTTCTAAGTTAGATGGTAACTTCTGGTCCTTTTTCTCGGTTTAAAAATTTTTTTTTTGAGGTTTCAACACTGTGGACCTGTCCTTGTTGCTTCTGTGATGCTCACTTGGAGGCCTCTCCTCTCTTCTTTGTTTCCCTCACTGTGACCATTTGTCAAAGCTTCCTCTTCCATCTTCTGGTCTTTGCTGTCTAAACACGGTTTCTTAGAAAGCAGGTAATTTCTTTGTCATGCCTTTAGTCATCACCTCTGTATAAGTAACACCCACATTTATATCTCGAATCCTGTAACTTGGTTGTACTTCAGTCTCATGTTATCAGCTTCCTGCTTAACATTTCCACATCTGTGTCCACAGCCACCTTGGACTCAATATGGTGAAAAATGTACTCATTATTTTCCCCCCTATTATAGGCTTTATTTCCTGACTTCTCTATTTTTGTTTTAGTCACCCAGACTGGAAACCTTGTAATCATCTTTGATTCATTTTTCTCTTTCATTCCCTTTATTGTGGGGGTTCTTACTTGGGATCATGAACTTTTAAAATAAATATAGTTTGATAACTATATTTTAATAATTGGTCTGTTGTATTTTATTTTGTGCATTTAAAAACATTATTATGAGAAGGTTGCACTACATTGCCAAAAGGGAGTCCAGACACACACAAAAGATGAAGAACCCCAGTCCTTTATCCAGGCCATCCTTAGGTTTTGAAATTGTTTTCATCTCTCGCCTCTATTTTCTTCCTTCTACAGCACCTCATCATCTTATGTCTGGATTATTTCACAAAATCATAGGATTTAGAGCTATGGGTTTAGATTTAGATTTAGAGATAAAGGGACCTAGGGAGCTGCTAGTTCAGCCTCTCCCCCTCAATGCATTTTACTGATGAGAAAAGTGAAGCTGACAAGATTTAAGTGGCTGACTTAGAAGCTGGGGTTTCAATTAGGGTCTTATGGCTTAAAAAACAATTCTTTACTGCTCTTCCAGGCTGTGGGGATATATATACACACACACATATATAATGTTTGTGCACATATATGCATATATGTGTATGTATGTATATATGTGTGTATGTGTGTATATATGTGCTGATTTTTAATGTTTTGATTCATTTTAATAGCATTACAGAATTTCTAGTTTTTAGCTTTTTTTATTTTTCTTTGTAAATTTCTGGTTCCTTTCCTCCAGAGAAGGTGGTTTAATGAAAGGTGAAATAGTTTTTTTTTATTTAAAGAAGTTGGATAGAATTAGTCCCTGGGTGTGGTAGCCTGTAACACCTGCCCACTGGAGAGGCTGAAACTGGCCATCACCTGAGCTTGGGAGTTCTGAGCTGCAGTGGAATAAGCTCATCAAGTGTCCTCATTAATCCTGGGAGCAATATGGCGGTGGGGTTAGGGGATGGAGAAGGGACCCAGGCTGCCTAAGTAGGGACAAAGCAGCCCAGGTTGGAATTGGAATTAGAGGCCAAAGCTTCCACGCTGATTGGTAGTGGGATGCGTCAGTCCTGTGAGTGGCTGCTGAACTGATAACCTGAGCAGGATAGTGAGATCCAGTCTCCAAAACATAGATTATGCTAGTTTTGTGTTTGGGCAGTTGGGTGGTACAGTAGATAGAGAGTCAGGCCTGGAGTCAGGAAGACCTGAGTTCAAACTGGGCCTAAGACACTTACTGTGTGACCCTGGGCAAGTCATCTAACCGTTTGCCTCAGTTTCCTCATTTGTAAAATGAGCTGGAGGAGGAAATGGCAGATCACTCTGGTATCTTTGCCAAGAAAACCTCAAATGGAATCAGGAAGAGTCTGATATGACTGAACGATAACAAAATTTCTGTTTTCCTTGGCTGACATCTCAGTGTCACCTGGAGCTGGGTGGCACTGGACCTTGTCGATCAATTTAGTCTATATTGAAGAGAAGCACTACTTTCAGTGCTGTGGGGAGGGATTGTTCTCTTTGAAGGCTTCTGACAGGAAGCCTTGGGTGGAAAGGACAAAGGGGCACTTGGACCTGACAGCAGGAAAACCTGACAGCTAGCAGTTGGAGCTGCCCAAAGGGCGCCAAGGGAATGGGCCCTTTCAGGAAGTGAAAGGTGCTCTTTCACAAAAGTCTTCAAGCAAAGGTTGGATGACCTGTTAGACATGTTGCAGAGTGAATTCCCATTCAAGTACGGGTTGGACTAAATCACAGGCTCTTAACCTTTTTGTGTGTGTGTGTGCAATGGGTGGACCCCTTGGGCAGTCTGGCATAGCCCATTTACCTCTTTTCAGGATAATGTTTTATTGCCTATCTTCATCATTGAACATAATGAATGATTAGTTTCATTTGGAGGTTAGTGAAGATAAAGATGTAATTTATTTCCCCTCCAGGTTGACAGACCAGTCCCCCCAGAAATCTGTACATGGAATCCTTGAAGGTCCATCAACAAAAATTTTAGAAGTCCTTTCTGATATAGTTTCTGAGGTGTCTTCCAGACATGAAATTTCATGACATTTATTTCTTTTGAAGGATGTTTAGAGTAAACACACAACACATTTTGAGTTCATTAAAAAAAAACACGTTCCCGTGTTCTCCCTTCTTTTTCCCTTATGTATCATCTTGCTTTAAGCCTTGTGTTTTGAGGAAAAAAATCAAGAAAAGGAGTGTGTGTGTGTGTGTGTGTGTGTGTTTGTGTGTGTGTATAACTCATACCTCCTCTACACAGAACAGAAACGTGCCTTCTTCATTTACTTGTGGACATCTCTCTGTGTAGCATAGGTCTTGAACCCCTTGTTTCCATGCTGGCTCTCCTATTCCAGCTAAATATTTCATTCATTTTGGTACTTGGGTCAAGCCCCCCCTTTGGCATGTAGATTCTGAGCCAATTGCTTAACTATTCAGTCCTCTAGATTAGAGGTGTCAGACATTCAGTCTCCTCCTTACTCCCAGTGCTGTTAAACCAGATTACAATGCAATTGGGAAATATTAGCAAAATAAATAAAAATCTAGTGGAACAAAGATAAGGGCAGCCAAGTGGTAACTGTCAGGATAGAGTGCCCAGCCTGAAGTCAGGAAGACCCATCCCCAAATTCAAATCCATCCTAAGACATTTACTAGCTATGTGACCCTGGGCAAGTTGCTTCACCCTGTTTGCCTTAGTTTCCTCATCTGGAAAATGAAATACCAAACCACTCCTGTACCTTTGCCAAGAAAACCCCAGATGGGGGTCCCCCTGACTAAAACCAACAAATCAACAGCAAGAACAAAGATAGCGTTAATATACATTTTCCTGTCAATAGGCACTCCACAAAGATCCTTATACAAGGTTTATTGGCCCCTGTTTCTGTTAAGAGTTTGCCACCCACTGCTTTAGGCAGCTGTAAAACTAATTTTCAGAAAAGTAACCACCCTGCGTTAGTAGAGGGAGTGTCCTTACCTGAGAGTTCCCTATACCAATGAAATCATAGGTCCAGTTCCCATCCCTAGCCTGTAATTTTCTCTTTATTTTTTTATAAGCCTTTATTATGTTCTAATAATAAGGTAGTATTAATGGCTTATTTTTATTACAATCTTAAAATATAAATTAAAATATTAAAACAATCTGTCACTAAAATAATAAAATAAGACTCTTTTGTACTTTAAAAAGTATTATGATATGTTAAAAAAGTTTTTTTTATTCAATCATTTTCTTGTTTGTCTTTTTGGAGATGTTAGATTATTACAAAATCACAGACTGAGAGGACAATCTTCTTTAATCTTGGTGCCTAGAGGCCTTATGATTTTGACCCATCAATGAGGGCAAGGACCTCGATGAATTCTGTTTTGCTCTTGTTGCTGTAGCTGTCAGAGAGGCTAGGACTGAGGTCTTTGTCAGCTTCATTTTGTTCCTGGGGCACTGCAGATGAAGTAAGTCACACATCATGGAAAGGTGTGGCCTTCTTAGATGGTACACTCTGTAAGGGTAAGGACAGTGTCTCATTTAAACTTTCTCTCCTTGCATTCGCTAGCACAGTGCTCAGAGTGAAGTAACTAATAACTGATAACTTTCATCTCCTTTCTCCCCTACACCCTTGAGTTACAATGGCCCGTTTTTAGAGACCACCTCAAGATCTGGTCCCTTCCTGAATTTCCTTAATGTTACTAGATAGTCACAGGCAACCCCTATAATGCTTACAAATGAACATTGTAAGTTCCATATCCTTGGCCTTCTAGCTAAAGGGTATCTGCTAAAGCAAACCTAGTAGGACCATTTCAGAAGACTAGCTATATTCTCAGTTGAGTTTTTTTTTCTTCTTCTTTTAAACTTCTAAAATAACGTTAATCTCAATTTTTGAAACTGTACATATTAGTGACTTAAAAATATGTAAACTAGTATGAAGACCTCATAACCTATGACGATGATGTCTTTGAACCTCTAGTGTCATTCTGTGCGTAACCCAAATGCCCTTTTCTGTGGAAGTCCTTTCCTGGCCCCTCTAATACCTGATGCTCCCTCCTCCTATAATTACTTTGTGTTCGTTTCATTTTATTTATTTGTGAAAGGTAGGAAGGGCCTTCAGAAACTATCTAGTACCATCCCTATATGAAAGGATATGCAACATACTTGGGAAATGCTTGTCCAGACTTTGCTTGAAGATGTCTAAGGAGGTGGAGCCAACCACCTTCCCATTTGGCCTAAATTGGTCTCTTTGCAACTTCTATGCCCTGCTCCTGGTGTGGCCTTCTGGGGCCAAACAAATCGATCTTAAACACACTTTCTCTTGGCTGTGTGTGTGTATATATGTATATATGTACCACATCACTTGATCTTCTGATGTGGCCTTAAGGACCATCCTGGCTGCCCTCCTTTGGACTTGTCAATGTCTTTCTTACTGTGGTGCCCAGAACCGAATACAATACGCCAGATGAAGTCTTATGAGGGCAACGTACAGTACTGGGAGGGTATCTCCTCCCTATGCCTTGCAGCTGGTCTTCTCTTAGCTCAGGACAATATTGAGTTAAAGTTCTTGGGGGCTATGTCACACTACTGATGCATGTTGAGCTTGCTGTTCCTCAAAACTTCTGGATCTTTTTTAGAACTGCTGTGTAACCATATCTCCCTTGCCTTACGCTCATGAAGTTGATTTTTTTTTGTACCCAAGGGCAAGACCTACATTTATCCCTCTTGAGTTTCATTTTATTAGTTTCAGCCCAATACTAGCCTATAAAGATGGCTCTGTCTTCCATTGTGCTCACTATCCCTCCCAGCTCTGTCATCTGCAGATTTGATACATATGCCATCCATGCCTTTATCCAAAAACTGCACCACAGTTTCTTTTACACGTAATACCTCATACTCTTGCTCTAGAGATTAAGAAAATTTTTTTTTTAAATTTGGTACCTATTACTCAGCACAGTTCCCTGGGGTTCTGAAAAGGCGCCATCCTGCCATGCTGACAATGAGCCATTAATAACTACACTTTGAGGTCATCCTTCCAACTAAGTCTGAATTCAACTGTGTCATTGTCAAACCCACATTCTGAACAAGAATATGAAAGCATACTCTGTCAGATGCTTTGCTCAGACCCAGTTAAACTACATCCACAGCATTCCCCTAATTGACTAGTTTATTAATCCTGTCAAAAAAGGAAATGAGATTAGTCTAACATGACCTGTTGTTGATGTAGCTGCCATATTTACTATTGGTAATCACCATTTCCCTTTCTAGAGTTTTTCCGGCTATTTCTTCAGTGGTCTGTTTTAGAATTGAAGCCAAGTTTATTGGTTCTGTAGTTTGGAGACAATTCTTCCATGAAAAAAACAACTGGGAGATATATATATATATATATATATATATATATAGGTATAGATATAGATATAGATATAGATATATATTTGACCATCTTCAATTTTGTGGTCTCTCTCATTTTTGTGATTTTTTTCCCCAGAAATCTCTTTGTACAGCTCAGAAATCACATCTGTCAGTTCATTCCCTGTATAGGAATGTAGTTCATCTGAGTCAGGTGTTTGCTTCAATAAAATGTAAGCTCCTTAAGGGTGGATATGGTTTCATATTGTATCTTTTTAAATACCCAGTGCTTGGCACCTAGCAAACACTTTATAAATGCTTTTTGAACAAATGGATGCTTCATTGAAAACTGCTCCTGTGGTTTCTGAGTCCTTGGACTTCATATTCAGTGTTTCCTTCCCTACCTCAGCGTGTGTATTGTACTAAGACCTTGATCCACATGACCTGGCCTTATGTTGTTTTCCATACTGGGAATGTCTTGCTTCTCCTCTTTGCCACTTCAAACCTAACCCATTCTTCAAGGCTCAGGTCAGTTCTTGACTGCTAACTGATATCTTCCCTGACTGCTTCAGTCCACACTGTTCTTCCCCTTTGTGAACTCTTGTAAAATTCACGGCTGGTGCCACATGGTTCAAAATTTAATTATACTCATATAAGAACCATCAAATAGAGTAGCTTGAGAGCCTTTAAGGAGACTAGCATCATGCCTGGTGCAGGCAGCTTGGTAGCAAGTCTTGGATTTGGAGTGAAGGTACCTGGGTCTGCATCCTGCATCATAACTTCCTGTGTAACCTTGGGTAAGTCACTCATCTCCTGGGGCCTCAGTTTCCTTATCTGTAAAATGAAGGGAGTTGGAGGAGAGGACCTCTAATATCCCTTTCCAGCTCTAAATCTTTGACTGTATCACCTGAACTGAGTCTGTTTTCTTGAATTGTTGATGCACTACCCCTAGTACTGCTGCTGCATACGCTTGTACCTGTTTGGTAGGGGTGGAAATACCATTCCTCCTTAGAGAGTCACTTTATTGACTGATTGATTGACTTTACAGAATGAAGGCTTTTGTTCCCCCCCTCTCCCTGTCCGACTTTGAGAGGATGCTAGGTGACCCTTGGGGTTTTTGTGGAGAGGATTCTTGTCCAGGTACAGGCTGGATTTGATAGCCTCAGAGGTCTCTTCCAAATTTGAGATTCTGTGATTCTGTTCCAGGAAAATAAATCTAAAAGCTCTAGGGAGAGGTGAGCAGGGTTGTTTTTTCCTTTGGTTAGCAACTGTAAGTCCCTGCTAATATTTACTTTGGGCTTTAAGTGTATACTTGTGGTTAACCCCAGAGTTCCTCCTGTCAGTGTCCCTCTGTGGGTGGTTTTGTTTCCTCCCTCCTCCCCCTTCATCTCTCTCTCTCTCTCTCTTTGCCTTGTTATTTGGGAGACCACTTTGTTTGCAAGCTACTCACTCCATTCAGCGGCATCATACCAAAACAAAAGGATTTATTGACTGATTGGCTTAGCGTCACTGATGGACTTGTGGAAGCTTGGGATTCTCTTATGCCCATGACTTCCAACCCTGAGATTACCCAACTCTTCTCTCGTCATAAAGAGGGACAGGAACCAGAACCCTGCTTATTCCCCAGAGATTTGTATGCTGGACTTTCTCAGCATCCATGCCAAGAGGCTTCAAAGGTGAACGCTGGCCATGGGAAAGGCTTAACCTTAGAGACCTGAAGAAGTTTTCATGGGGGAGCTTGTGTTTTGGTCGCTGTCAGTGAGCATTCCACGTAGGGTGAGTAGGGGCCCATACTGAGGAATGAGTATGACCAGAAGGGGTTTTTTGTTTTTATCACATACAACTTCTACTAAAAAAAGACTCAGCTGTTATATTTACATATATGTATATGAGGGGGTAGAAAGTGACAACTGCTGTTTTTCCTTAGTGTCTTCGGAGAGAGCCACTGTGTATTAAAAATGGAGAATAGCTTTATACTATATCTAGGAATTAGAGTGAAATCTGATGTGAATATAAAAATATAAGAGTGTGTGTGTGTGTGTGTGTGTGTGTGTGTATAATAGATCTCAGCTACAATCCCATCTTCTACTGGAAGCCTTTCCTGATTCCTCTAAATTCTTGTGCCTTTCCTTTGATGATTATTTCCCATTAAGCCTATGTAAATCTTTTTTGTGCATATTTGTTTGCTGCTTGTCTCCTCTATCAGATTGTGAACTCCTCAAGGGCAGGGGATACATATATATATGTATATATGTATATATATAAATATTTGTATGTATACATGCATATATAGATAGAATAATTACTGCTACTACTACTAGTCCTCTTACTACTACTACTAATGTTAGCTTGTGTTTTTATAGCACCTAATATGTGCCCAGCACCGTGCTGTTATTATTATTATTATTATTATTATTATTACTCCCCATTTTACAATTGAGGAAAATGAGGCAAACAGGTAGAGTGACTTACCCAGGGTCACACAGATAGTGTGTGTCTGAGGCTGGATCTCAACTCAGGTCTTCCTGACTCCAGGCACAGTGCCGTCTTTGCACTGCAGCACCTAGCTGCAAAGATTCTGGAGGCCTTTCTCAGTTTCATCGAAACAAGTATATCAGTGAAACTCTGGTTGTCTGTGATTGTCCTCTGCTCATGCCGTGTGACCAGCTCATCTTTAAAAAAAAAATCATGAAGTTCTTTGATGTCATCCATGACTGGGCGTCCTTTGCCTTCTGAGTGATCCTGATTTTCAGTTCTTTTGGAGACTTTCAGCCGTAAAGCATGTATTTGCAAATCTTGCCTCTTTTAACCAGTTCCCCGTCCTCCTCCACCTCCCCGCTCCTGACTTATTCTGAACTCCAGAACCCCAGTCAGCTCAGACCTAGACTGAATACTTTGCTTTTTGTGTCCCCAAATAGGCTCACCTTTAAGAGAGTGAGGGGTAACTGGTTCAATGTTCACGTAGTCCTCCTGGGGCTCAGGACTATTCATTTCAGTTGTTTGATCTACAATGGACTGTAATTTGGTTTTGGGTCCCAAGATTATTTGTTTAGTTCTGTAGTGAAATCTACCAGGGAAGTTATTTGTTTACTTTGGAGTTGGATTGCTTTCTTCCCTCCTCTGAGTGTGGCCCTTTCTGTTTGGATAATTGTCACACGTCACAGGACAGCATTGTGCCATTTTATGTTGGAGGATTTTTTGATTTGCTTCCAAGGGACTTGGATTAGTGTAACTGCTATTTCTTTGGCATGAATCTTGATCAAAAGATTTAAAGGTCTTAGAGTCTGTACCATGTGATGAACTGCAGTGTTGAGGAATGTTGGGGACAGGTTTGGATGTGTAGAAATGAGCGGCAGGATGGGATGATCTGCTTGATTAGGTCTCTGCATGCAAAAGGATGATCGTCTGTGGTCTGGAATTTCTGAATTTGGCAATTACTCTTTGCAAAGAGCTGAAAGATTCAGAATTTTTTGAATGATGGTAGTGTTTACTTATATACGATTCATTACTTTGTTTTTCTAATTGAGCCTAATATCATAGGTGACTTGGGATTGTTTGGTCACTAACAGGCCTTATTATGTTTTGAGAAGCTGGAGTGAGGAGCTCCAGGGAAGAGCTGGCCTGGCCTTTTGGTGTTATGAGTTCTGGGGTCAAGTCCGTTCCTGAAGGGAATAACCCTTAAGATTGTTTTATGTATGAGTTAAATGCAGTGATTGATTTGAGCTTATATGTCGTCCAAAAAAGTCAGTAGGCCAGACATCATCTTTTTATTTTTTTTATTTTTTTATTTTTATTTTTTAAAACAGTGGAAGAAATTGAGACCTAGAGAGGCTGTGTGATTTACCCAAGATTATATAGCTAATAAATGACAGAGTCAAGATTTGAAACCAGATCTTCTAATTCTACACTGGTAATGAAGTACAAATCTGAACTCAGAACTATTAATAGGAGGAAGAGTTAGTTGGCTGTCTGGTTTGAAGTGAAGAGTAAGAGTGAGGAGGGAGAAGAGGGGAAGGCAGTTAATTGGGAGAAATAGGAAGAACCATTTGAAAAATTCTACAGGGAATCTGGCAAAACCATTATGCTATCAAATTGGTTTGGAACCTGCCATAATACTTGTAATATTCCTTTTAGTGTGAATTGGTGAAAATAGTGGGGAATTCGGATTAGGAGGAGTTGACTTATCAGAGTTCACTTCCATGACTTTCTTGCTGTGTGACCTTGGGCAAATCAGCTAACCTCACTCAGCCTCAGTTTTCTGGTTTGTAAAATGGGGTTAGCAGTACCTGGGGATAACCACATCATACTTTCCAGGGTCATTGTCAGCCATCATAGGGTTATAGGTTTAGATTTGGAAGGGGCCAGGTTGAGCTGATTAGGTCTAACCTCCTCATTTTCAGATGAGGTAACTGAGGCCCAGACTTTCCCAAGGTCACATAAGTAGTACCTTGTCTAAAGTAGAATCCACATTTGAGATCTTCCTGACTCCAATCACGGGCTGTTTCCACGACAACGCTCTCCCTTTCTAAGCTTATAGGGCTGGGAGAAACCTTAGTGACTAATAAGATAAAGTATGTAGTGATTTTAAACTTTAGAGAGTTATGTAAGTGCCACTTGTTATTTCTGCCATTGCAGGGTCTGTAATCAATCTGCCAACAAGTATTTATTAAATAGTTCCCAAGTGTCAGGCACTGGGGTTACAGGTACAAAGAATGGAAAGAAGCCCTGCCCTCTAGAAGCTAACATTCTAACGGTGAACATATACAACAAAGACATGGTAGAAACATGTATGGCATAAGTATAAAATAAATAGATACAAATTATATTCCGGGTAGTTTGGGAGGGAGGGCACTAGCAGTTTTGGGGGGGGGATCAGAAAGGCTCCAAATATCAGATGGTATGTGAACTATATCAAAGGAAGAGAAGGAGCCCTGTGAGTTGGAAGGAAGGAGTGAGTGCATTCCAGGCATGGGGGATGGCCATCAGGAAGGAAGAGAGGCCAGAGATGGAGTGTCATCAGTGCCGAACAGAGAGGGAGAAGGCCAATTTGGCTGGATTGTAGAGTGTATTGAGTTTAGAAAGAGAAGTTGAGACCAGGTTGTGTCAAACTTTAACCTCTAGACATACTTTATATTTTATTCTAGAGGCAATTGGAAGACACTGGAGTTGAGTCTCTGATATCTAGGATGTTTTCCCCAATAGAATATAAGCTTCTTGAGGGCAAGTACCATTTATTTATTTATTTTTGGCACTGTATACCCAATAGTGCCCAGCATATATAGTAGGTAGGCTCTTAATAAATTCTTATTTAATTAATTTAAATTGAAAAAGGTTATAGGCATAGCATTTTTTGAAAGCTCCTGCCTTTCTTGTGTGTTACACTCTCAAGGACGTTTTTGCTCTGTGATGCAAAAGAAACAGAATTAATTGCCTTGTCCTCCAAGGGAGAACAGACAGAACAGGCCTGGAAAGTAGATAAACAATGAAACAGCCCGTCAGTCAGCAAGTAAAGTACAGATGAATGTATAGTGCAAGCTATGTTCTGCCAGCAGGAGATGAGTGACTTTGGTTGTGCGGGACAAGAAGCAGCCCTCCTGGCACTGATGTGTAAATCACAGAACCGTCAGCCGTGACTAATCTCTGAAGTCCAGGAGATCCTCAGATGAGAGAGGATAATTTTAATTTAGTTGTAGTACTTTTCTAATTAATTAGCATTTTAAAAGTCTCTAGTTCTGAATTTTAGACAATCATAGTAAATTGCAATATTTTTCTTGAAATATATCACACCCATGTGTGTGTGTGTGTGTGTGTGTATATATATATATATATATATATGCACACAAAATGATCCTCTTCCATTTTGGGGTTTTAAAATTGTGGACTTCAGTATAATTGGTTTGCTTTATCGTTCTACATATTTTATTTTATTCATTTAAACACTTTATTCTTGGGAGTTCATCAGACTGCCAAAAGAGGTCTATGCCATAAAAAAAAAGATTAAGAATCCCTACATACCAAAAAAAATCAAAACACAAAAACAAAAAAAAAGGGGCAGCTAGGTGGCGGAGTGGACAGAATACTGGCCCTGGAGTCAGGAGGACCTGAGTTCAAATGTGGCCTCAGATGCATAACATTACTAGCTGTGTGACTCTAGGCAAGTCACTTAACCCCAATTGCCTTGCCAGAAAACAAAACAAAACAGAAAAAGAATCCCTACATACTATTGATTCCAAATTGCCAAATCCATTGACCTTTTCTTAATTCTCGTTTTCCTTGACTTCTCTGTAGCATTGTCTCTCCTGTTTAATCCTCTTTCCTCCTTTTGCTTCTGAGGTACTTCTGGTGCTTTCTGTAACTTGTTTAATCACCCCTTTGCTTCCCTGGATCTTCTCCTCATCCCTTAAAGTGGGAATTCCCCAAGTTCTGTTCTCTGACCTTCTTTTCTCTCCTGCCCTCTTTCACTGGACATTCTCATTCATTTTTACAACTTCAGCCAGTACCTCCATGTGGATGACTTACAATTCATGTCTCTCGTCTTGACTACTTTTGGGGGCGCTCCAGACATGTGTCTTTACCTTTCTGAAGGATATTTCCACCTGGATGTTCCACCAACATTTCAAATGCAACTTGTCTAAAACTTGAACTTGAGAGGCGCCATATTGCAGTGGAAAGGGTATTGAATTTGGAATTGGGAGGGACTTGGGTTCTGACTTTTGCCTCTGAAATTTATCTCTGTGACCACGGGTAATTCAATTCAATTTGACAAGCATTTATTAAGTTCCTACTTCCTGCCATGCTAAACACTGGGAATACAGAGACTAAATGAAAATGGTTCCTGACCTCAAGAAGCATACATTCTAAGGGGGGGGGAGGAGAGCATATGGGCATAGATACATACATATAGAATATGCACAGAGCCAATATAAAATCCTTTTGGGAAAGGGCAGTATCATCATTAGTAAGATCAAGAAAGACCTCTCAAAGAGGTTACACTTAGGATAAGCCTTTAATGGACATAGTGATTACAAGAGGCTGAGATGAGGAGGGAGGGCATACAAAGCATAGTCTGTGCAAATACATGGAGATAGTAGATTGAATATTGCCTGCAGTGAACATCAAATCGGTCAGTTTGTGCATGAGTTGGAAATGGAAAGTCAGCTTGGAAAGATAAGTTGGAGCCAGATTATGAAAAGTACTGGAATTCCAGAAGATTTTTTTTTTTTTAATATATCTGATGGGCATTAGAGAGCCCAGAAGCAAGCCTCTTGAGCAAGAGGGTAACATGGTCAGACCTATTCTGTAGAAATCAGATATCATTTGAGCAGCACTGCGGAGGACTACCTCTCAGAGTTTGTTTCCTTTTCTTATAAATTGGGTTTAATTAGAACTATACAACCTACCTTCGCAGGGTTATGGTAAGGATCCAGTAGGTATGTGTAACATACAAAAGTCCTGGGATTGGTAGTACCCCTCAGATACATGGTCCTGCTTCCAGCCTAGGTCTCATAGCTATCATCTGGGGAAGCAGCCCCTGTGGAGAAAGGGCTAGTCCTTCCCACCAACAATTGTCTCACATGGGATGGGGTAGGTGAGCCAGCTTGTCTGAAACAGCAAACAGAGCACCCCTAGGGAGAGCAAGCAGGCAGCCTGGGCTAGGGAAATCAAATCCCCCTCACCATCCTGGACATGATTTCCCTTTAGACTCAGATGGAGATAGCTTGGGACTCTGAACCCAAGAGCCTTAGGAAGAACTGTACTTCCAGTCCAGTGCCCATGGTCATTCTCCTGAAAACCAAATCCTGTGGATTGTGCAGCCTGACAAGCACTCCCACAGGTGCAACAGATACGGCTGCTGAAGACCTAAGTCGCTGACCCTGTCGAATATTCAGTGTCAGAAGTCTGGATGATTTTGAGATAATATCAGTGGAAGTGATGTTAAAGAGGAGACATTCTTACCTACTTTGCTGCTGCACCCTAACCCTGGGATCTTTCCATCTGACATGAGCTGAAACTTCCCATATGTGTTATCTCGCTCCTTGCCAGGGAGTAGACTGTCTTTCTGTTTGTGTCTGTGAAGCTTAGCACATTAAAAACACTTAATAAATGCATTATTAATTTTTCTTATTTTGTGAAATCTTAACGTGCTCTGTATCCATCTCCAGTTGTCCTGACTCTGGAGGAGAGAGTGAGGCTGATGACTTGCACAGCCCTGCCTCACTTAAATCCAATTCACTTGAAAGTCAAGACATCACCCTCCTGATGTCATTGGTCCTCTTCAAGAAGGAAGGACGAACAGCAATATCAATTATCAATGAGCATTATTGTCTCCAGTCTCTTGCACAGTGCTAAATACACTGTTAAGCATTTATTAATAGTGTATTGAATTTTAATCCCAAATATGCCCTGATTGAGTAGGTGGAGTATATTCCATGGCATTACTCATCTTCTCCTTGCTAACTGGATCAGTAGCAGTATTCCTAATCTTTGTTACTCGGTTCTGGGGCCAAAGCACCGTGTCATTAGGGCTAGCTGAAGACATGCTTTCGGAATCCCAAAAGGCATACAGAGAAGCTAGATTTTTCTGATTTTTCTGATTTTCTTATTCCCAACATCCAGCCTCAGAAATTTTGGTTCCTTTAAAGGTTTCTCTCAAAAGCCTGTCTCCTCCATAAAGCTTCTTTTGTTTTAAGGCTGGAAGTCAATATCAACGTTTGACTTTTTTTTGCCTTTTTTACCTCACTGAAGCATCTTTGAATGGTTAACTTCTGAATAATTTCAAGCTTCCAGTAACATGTCTGTTCACCTTATATGTTCAGTAATTCCACTCAAGCAGTCATTGAGCTTTATGCAATGTGCTACTATGCATTGGGAATATAATCAGATGGATCCATGATCTCATCACTTTAGATATTCTGTCTAGTAAGGTTAGTTACAACACATCCATGCTCTGAGGTGGGGGGGCATTGACAAAAATGAAGCAATAGCCCCCTCTACCCCCCAGCCTCAAGTCCTGCTTCATATTAGATGGTGATTGCATTGATATTGAGAGGATACCATGATTAATGGTCTGTGTAATCATGAAGACAATTCTAAATCATGATGAAAATTAGCAGTTTCAATTCTTGGAACTGTGCCCTACAGATCAAAATTTCCAGGTTAGATTAAATCATGGTGGCTTTATTTATTTATTTATTTGCTTTTTGGTGAGGCCATCGGAGTTAAGTGACTTGCCCGGGGTCACACAGCTAGTAAGTGTTAAGTGTCTGAGGTGGATTTGAATTCAGGTCCTCCTGACTCCAGGGCTGGTGCTCTATCCACGGCGCCACCTAGCTGCCCCAAGAATCTCTATTTTTAAGACAGTTTTTTACTATCTTACTCGATTACTTATTCCCTATTAAGAAACAATTTTGGATCTGTATATTCTTTGTTGCCCTCTTGGTACAGAAATTGTATCAGAGAGGTTGAGAAACTTATTTTGGGTCACTGAGAGGCTAGAGCAGAGGTGCCAGAACTCCCCAGTATAGCTGAACTGGATTAAAATGTAATTGAGAAATATTTAACAAGATAAATGAAAACATAGCACAAGCTAGGTGACGGTAATGTGTTTTCTAATTTGGTCTATATTGGTTTCAAACACATAGAAACAGGCTCCACTAAAGCACTGTATGTAAGGATCCCTGTGGGCCACAAATTGGCTGTTTTATTCTATCTTCTACACATTAATATTATCTGTGTTTTATTGTGTCTTTATTCATTTTGTCAAATATTTCCCGATTACATTTTGGTTTGGGCAGCATGTACAGAGGTACAAGAAACATATTAACATTCCCTCAGGGTCTTTTTTCAGGCCTTAATATGTTGGGGTGTCTGGCATTTATGAGATAGTTCAGTGAACAATTGTCCAGAGTTAAGCTAGGCCTTAACATATTTCGGGCCCCAGAGGAGCAAGAAGTGAGTTCAGCCCTGATCTTATAGAGCAGAGGTCGGCAAACTATGGCCCGTGGGTCAGATCTGGCCTGTTGCCTCTTTTTATACAGCCAGTGAACTGTGAATGGTATTCTCTTCCTGACTCCAACTCCAGGCCGCCAGCTGCCTACATAAAATGCAAATGAACATAGAATTGTAAAATACAAATAAAATTGCAAAACCATTATCTTCCTCTTGTACAGATAGAATGTTGGAATTAAATGTAGTTTAGGTCTCACCCTGTGAAGCTTGCTTAGTTGCTCGTGTTCTTAGAACTGTCAGTTTCCCAAGTATGTTGTATATTAACAGAGTTTAACCAAGTTTAACCAAGTATGTTGTATATTGATTTGACCTTCTTGGAGGAAAGAGCAAATTCAAAAGGGTGAGAGAAGAAATAGATGGAGGATGTAAAAATTTGGTCAAGGTGGTTATAAGATCAGCACAGTAACTAGGAATTTTTGTATCTGGAACCAGTGGCATGAAAGGTACCATTTAGGGATGTATATGTGTGTGTGTGTGTGTGTATAGGCTGTAGTCCCTTTGGGGGAGGTAGAGACAAGGGTACGCCGTAACATTATTTTTTGGGAGGTTACCTATCTGCCAGGTGCCCAACCCTTCTCCAACTAAGCCATTTGTCAGAATCCTGTTGTAGCTATTATTCTTGATTTTTGGGTACTGAGGTCAGTGGATCCTTCACACTTGGCATTTAAAGAGTCTGATTACAGCAGAATGGGGCTAGAGTTAGTAACCCTTAAATTAAACAAATGGTTTTGGGTAGGGGGAATGGCTGAAAGAGGACTTAAGCTAATTTACCTCCCTCCCCCCAAAAAAAAACACCTTAAAATATCATGTTACAATTGCAAAGGACCTTAGGCATCATCTTGTCTGACTCTTTAATTTTGCAGCCTCAGTGGCCTTCCAGTTACTCTTTAGAATTAATAAAGATTGAATAAGTGATGAGAAGAATAATAGAAGGTAGTATGAGGGGGAAGGAACTTGGACTGAAAGGCAAAGGTGGGGAAGAGTTGCATTTTTTAAAACATTTTTCTTTTTCTTGTTTTTTTTTTATATCACCCTGAGGGTAGCAGAATACTTGGCTTGAGGTAGGGAAGTCCTGGGCTCAAATCCATTAGACATTTATTAGATCATGATTGAGCAGTTCACTTCACTTCACTTGTCATTGCTTTGGTTTCCTTATCTGTAAAACAAAGGATTTTCACTTAATATTAATAATAACTAATAATAATTTGACCCAAGATCCTTTGTGATTCTCAATCTGTGATTCTGTAACTCCCCTTTTCCAATTTCATACAATCAGAATTAACTATTTTACCTTTTGTAAATTTAATTTGTAAATTGTAAATTTACCTTTTGTGATTGCTTGATGTTAGCAATTCTCTTCCAGCTATAACTATGAAAGGTACCTGACGTGGTTTTCTTCTAATTTTTTTTTTCTTTTATGGTCTGACCTTCAGTTTTCATGTTGAGTATCTCTTTTGAGCTTATTGTGGTATATGGTAGAAAATGTTGGTCTAAATCTAATTTCTGCCAGCCAGTTGAGTCAATAAGCATTTTCATAAGCACCTACTATGTGCGATACTGTTCTGGGGACCCACAGGGAGGCGAAATATAATCCCTGCTTCCAAGGAGCTCCCAGTCTGCTTTCCAGTTTTCCTTGCAGAGCTTGTCAGATAAGAAGTTCTTACCCCAATAAACTTGTCAGGTTGATCAAACATTGGGTTATTGAGGTCAAAGCCTTCTGATGCTCCCTTCAGTCTGCTCCAATAACCTACTTTACTTTTTATTTTTTTAACCAGGACCAAATATTTTTAGTGTTTACCTCTTTGTAGTATAATTTGATGACTACAGTTCTTAGTTATATTGTTTAAAGAAGGGGACATTGCCATAAAAGTGGGTGGTGTAATAATGGAAAGTTGTTATGTTTTCTAGTGTAACATAATGAATGTTTTATTACTTCCTCCTTCATTTTTCATTTGGGTATTTTGGGCAGTCATTGTTTTCAGTTTTTTTTTTAAAGCCTTCTCAGTCACTTGAAGTCACATTAAAACAAAACAAAACATGAGCTCTTGTTCTGAGACTTCTTGTGCTGTGATGTGAGAGGAGGCGTTGAGTTTCAGCCTCATCTTAGAGAAGGTGGGAGGACGGCAGCATTTGCTTTAGACCAGCATCTGTAATTTATGAATTTCCTCATCTGTAAAATGAGGGCTTTGGGCTAGATAGCCCTTCCAGCTGTAAATCCATGGTCCTCTGCCTATGGACTCCTCATCTGAAGTAGCTTTCAGTTGTATGTCTCTGCGGAAAAGAATCAATGTGGAGCTGCTGTTGGGAGTAAGGGAAAGGGAGGGAATAAGCATTTATTTAGCACCTTGTGTGTGCCAGGTACTGTGCTAAGTAAGCTCTTTACAAATATTTTCTCATTTGATTCTCACCACAACTCTGAGGTAGATGCTGTTATTACCATTTTATATTTGGAAAAGCTGAGGTGGACAGAGGTTAAGTGACTTGGCCAGGGTCATACAACTGGGACATGTCAGAGACCAGATTTGAAATCAGGTCTTGATCACTCGAGGCTTGGCACTCTGTGCCAGCTAGCTGTGATTGCTTTTCCAAGCTCAGTCATTTGTTGTTGTTGTTCAGTCACGTCCAATCCTTTGTGACCCCATTTGGGGTTTTCTTGGCAAAGATACTAGAGTGGTTTGCCATTTCCTTCTCTGCTCTCATTTGGCAGATGAGGAAACTGAGGCAAACAGGGTTAAGTGACTTGTCCAGGGTCACCCAGGTAGTAAGTGTCTGAGTCTGTATTTGAACTTAGCAAGAGGAGTCTTGCTCACTCCAGGGCCTGCATTCTCCCCATTCCACCACCTGGCTGGCCCTGCCTGGTGGGCTACCATTGTTGAAAACTCAAGGTTACTTTGCATTGATTAAAGGGTTATCAAGTAAAGTGCTCTGGTTGGCTGACTTGGAGCATTTTCTGTCCCCAGTAATGGAGTGTGTGTGTGTGTGTGTGTGTGTGTGTGTATTGTATACACACAACTCAGACTTTTCCTTGGTTTTCATGACAAAGAAAGCTCAGAGTCATGGGATTGAATAGAACACATAATAGAATCTCACCTTGGCATCATCTTCACTCCTGACCTTCATACCTGATTTTAAGGGACTGACTCGAGAGAGTTCTAAGTGATTACTTACAAGATATTTTCCATAGGAGACAGGTTTGTTCTTTGTAAAGCAGATAGATTATGTTTTCTTAAGCACTCGATTACTTTTCTTAAGCACACTTTCTGGTACATAGCAAATGCTTAATAAATGCGTGTGGACTGACTTATTCTCTATGTGGAAGGTCTCAGTGGTGCTCCATGTCTCTGGTAGAATAAATTTGCTAAAGACCTGGATTTGAATTGAGTATAAATCATGATTTTTTTTCTTCTTTTAGGTCTGTCTGTGGCCCAGAGGAAGTTTGCCCATTCACTAAGAGACTTCAAATTTGAGTTCATTGGTGATGCTGAGACTGATGATGAGCGATGTATAGGTATGTAAGAACAATAGGGGAAAGGTTAAATTGTGTATTAGTGTTAATTGGTATATATGATTCATTGATGTTTGATTAATGCAGTGGAACACTATTTTGCAATTAAAATTGAGAAGTATAAGGAATATAGGGAAATATAGAAAAAGCTGGATTAGATAATGTCTAATGGAAAAAGAGCAGAATTGGAAGATATGTCAGTTGTGTGAACTACAAACACATGAGAGGAAATATGAATGAGTCCTTACAGAAACAGAATAAAATAGAATTTGGGCTGTTTTGTGGTATCAGTTTCATTATTTAATTGTGAATAGTTGCAAAGTGAGAAGTTACTATTGAATAATGTCTGGAGAGGGAGTCTTAGAATCAGGAAGACCAAGGTTCCAGTCCTTTCTCTGACCCATAATGGCTTGATGACTCTGAGCCGATCATGGGCTCTTAGCAACTCTCTAAGGCTACTAAATTCTAGAGCACATCTCTATCTGTATTGGTAGGAGGGGTTCTCCTTATTAGGAGTTCCAATACCAATGAAGTCACAGGTCCAAAGCCCAGAAGAAAGTTACAAAATAAGTTTAATTGATCATATTGGTGTTCAGTTTTGCTTGCAAATATTAAGTGCTGACAAATGGTCTCGTTTTCCTTTCATAATTAAACTATCCACTTCTCTTTCCCTTTGCAGATGCTTCACTCCGAGAGTTTTCAAATTTCTTAAGGAATCTGGAAGAACAGAGAGAAATCATGGTGAGTTGGAGATGGGGAGTGATCAATCAGGATGCTCAGTGTTGGAGATTTGGGTTTCTGGATAGTTTTGATAGGAATAATTTGCTGTATTTTTTCATAGAGGTAGTATACCTATGTAGTGGGGAAAAACAAGAGAGATTTAGGTTCTGGTTTTGGAGGTTTGCCAGGAGTGACTTGCTGTGTGACTTGGGTCTCGTCACTTACCCTTTCTAGGGCTTTTCGTTGTCACCTGTAAAATCAGGGGGCCTGATGGAATGTTTTGTGAGGTCCGTCTGAGTCTTGTCAGTGATGGTCAAAGCTGCTGCTGAGACGTGACGCTCAAGTTAAGATTTTTTCCATCTGTCTTTCCTTCTTCTGTTGCTGAGGAGTTGTATGTTTTTATCCTGTTCTAATAGAATCACCTTAACTTACATTTATGTACCAATTCAAGGTTTACAATATGGTTTATTATTAAAAGTAATTATAAAGGGAATGGTGTGTGTGTGTGTGTGTGTGTATGTGTGTGTGTGTGTGTGATGCCTTTGCAAAGACTATAGATGTAATAGGTGGTTTTGTTCTTTGCCATTGAGGGAGAGGATAGACAAGGAATTTGTGTGGTAGAAGACTGGGGGAAAAAAAGGCTTCTTTGAAGAAGAACACTGGTGGTTCAGTGGGTGAAATGATGGGCCTGGAGTCAGGAAGACCTGAGGTCAAATCGGGCCTCAGATACTTAGTAGTTGTGTGACCGTGGGCAAGTCTCTTAATCCCATTTGTCTCAGTTTCCTCATCTGTAAAATGAGCTGGAGAAGGAAACGGCAAACCACTCCAGTAATTTTGCCTACAAAATCCCAAATGAAGTCACAAAGACTGAACAACAACAGCAACAACAAAAGAACATTGGATTTGGAGTCACAGGGCCTGGATTCAAATCCTGGCTCTACCATTCACTACCTGTTTAATCTTGGACAAGTTGTTCCACATTTCTGGGCTAGTTTTTTAATATGTGAGGGTCCTTCCACCCTAACTCAATGACCTTATGATCTTGAGTTTCCAAAGGAATAGGAGGCACATATCCTTGGTGAATCCTTAGATATTTGGCTCTATTACAAGATTGTTTTACCCTTTTTTAATTAATCAGCAACCTCTACTATCTTCCAGGTACTCTGTAAGTGTCAGGGATGCAAAAGACAAAAATGAGAGTGTCTGTCCTCAAGGATCTTACATTCTATTTGGAGAAAGAACATGTGCACATACAATTATAAGGATAGGGATATGGATTGGACCTGTGGATTTCCTTGGTATAGGGAATTCTTGGTGGGGACACTCTCTTTACCAATGCAGGTTGCACTTCTGCAATTTATAGTCTAAGTGAGCTGCTTATGGCATTTAGAGATTAAGTAAGTAGACATGCCCAGGATCACACAGATAGTGTGTGTCAGATATGGGATTTAGATCCTTGTCTTCCATGCTCAGGACAAGCTCTGTAGCCCCTATCCTATGCTGCCTCTCAAAATATATTCAAGATAATTTTTTGGGGGGAGGGAAGGTACTTACAAGGAAGGATCAGAAAAGACTTCGTATAGAAGGTGTTTGAGTTGAGCTTTAAGGAAACAAGGGATTCTGAGAGGCGGAGATGATGAGGAAGGGCATGCCAGGCCAGAGGGGCAGCTTGGCCAAAGGCCTAGAGGCTAGAGAGGAAGCATCAATGGTGAGGAACGAACAGTAGGAAGGCCAGTTTGACTGGACTGGAGAGTGCATGACGGGACTAATATCTAACTTAGACGAGATCATTTGGAGCTGGATTGTGAAGGGCTTCACATTTCAAACAGAATTTTGCTTTTTTTTTTTTAATTGTATATGGAGTCACTGATCTGAGGAATGAAGTGGTTAGACCTGTATTTTAGGAAAATAATTTTGGCAACCATGTGGAGGATAAATTGGAATAGGGAGAGACTTAAGGCAAGGGAACCAATCAGGAGGGTCTTCTGATCTCTCTGGTGAGAGATTGCAGCCTGAAGGTAGGGTGTGGTTGGGGAGAGAGTAGAGAAGAGACCAGTATGTTATTACTGCTTTTTGAGTTGGTGAAAGCGAATGGTTAGGAACCAGAATGAAGTGTAGAATTCCAATTGGTGCATGTGTATTTTATTAGTTAATGTGTATCTTCTTAGTTAATCTCCAGTTCCTTTCTTAGAAACTTGGACACACGAAAAATGAAAAGCTAAATCGCGGGTTCTTTGGCTGTGCAGAAATACTGTTCTGCTATTGTCTTCCTTGGCTTTACCCGTCTTTTATTTTTATGTTTCTTGAAGTGACTGCATTAGGTTAAGAAATTAGAATGGGAAGAACAAGCCTGTAGGGTTACTTCTGGTCTATCTGATATGGCCAGATGGATGGAGTTATTGTTAGCTTATGTACCTATTTACATTTTGGCTACGAAGGTTGCTGGCCTGGTTTGCTGACTTTGAGACATCTGGGTGAGAGGTTCAGGGATTTAGCTGCAGAAATGGTGTGACGCATTGGAAAATGGTGCCTATACGATGTTGTGAGCTTCTAGAGAGGGGTGGCACAACCTATGTGAGGCTCATGGTCATAGAGTTCAAAGGGACCTCAAAGGTTATCTAGGCCAACATGTACCTTAAGCATCCATTCCAGACAGGTCAACATCAGTTTACACACTGTGTGTGTGTGTGTGTGTGTGTGTGTGTGTGTGTGTGTGTGTGTGTGCGCGCGCGCGCGCGCACGCGCGCCCTAGCAACCAGAGGGGGGAGGGGAAATCAGGAAAGACTTCATGTAGAAGGTGATGTTTCAACTAAGTTTTCCTAGGGATTCTAGTAGGTGGAGATGAGGAGGGAGGACATTCTAGGAATGGTGGGGAAAACTTGTGCAAAAACATGGAGATGGGAGATTTGTGACAGGGTCACATGTCTGGTAAGTGTCTAAAGTCACATTTGAATTCGGGTCTTGCTAACTCCAGATCCAGCTGTCCATGCACTTCACTATCTGTGCTTTTAAGTAGGAGTGTCCAGCAAAAGATGTTTAGACAGAGAGGAAGAAGATAAGAGAATTATAGCATGAAGGTCAAGGGAGAAGAGGGTCCAGAAGAAGGAGGTGGTCAGCTCAAAGACTTCAGATGTCAAAGAGGATAAAGGCTGAGAAAAGGCAGTTCAGTAATGATTCTTCTCATGGAATTTGCTTTTAGTGGCATCATAAACAAAAACTACTGTCTTATGAAGCTTGCTTCCTCCCCACCTCCGAGCCACCATGATAACATTACAATCCCAGACCACGCTTATTTTTCTGTTTCGACAACTTTCCACTAAATTTCCATTGTTTGTTTCTGCAAATCATCGGCATTTGATTAATGCCGAAAAGACCTTGTACTCCCCATAGCCGAGATCAATTTTCAACTTTTGATAGGGCGATAAAACACCAAGGAGTATGCAAAATACCATATAACATAAATGTTGATCAGCAAGCATTGATGAAGCATCAGTGCTCGCTTCTTGAGATAAAAGTACAAGGGAAGGGAAACAACCTCTCCTCTCCAGGATCTCACATTCTCTTAGTGGAGACAACATGGACATATATAACTGTATGCAGAAGAAAGAGAAAATAAATGCAAGGTAGACAAAAGAAATGCCCATTATATAAAAGTCCCAAATCTCCCATCTCCGTGTCTTTGCCAGATTTCGTCGAAGGGAAGTAGTGGGTGAGGTTAGTCGTACAAGAGTACATACTGTACTTTTGAACTTGGGCAACAGTCCAGGAATGTAAGGACTTCCAAAATAGTGCTCTGGTGATTCGGATGCTATTTTAAAAGTCCTTCATTGGGTATTCCTCTACCCTCTTTCCTATGGCTATTTTTTTTCCCTGCTGAAAAGATTTTTGAACGTTTTTGATGAGCTATTTCTGGGATATGGCAAATAATGATGCTTGCCTGGGAATCATGAAGCTGGAAATTCCTAGGCATTTATTTAGGGGCGGGGGAAGGGCAGCAAACAGGAGAAAAAAAAGTGTCAGGAGAGAGAAATAGACTTGAAATGCTCATGTCCTTCTGCACACACTATCGTTTCCTACCTCTTACCCTTTTTTCCTCACCTTCCCCAAATCCCTCCATAACCAGAATATAGAAGCAGCCACCTGAGGACTGGACAGTGGCTTGCCCGCTTTCTAACATAAGGTTCAGGCTTCATGATCCTTTGGAGAATGTATTCTCTCGATTTTCCAGAAATTCTTTCCCTCCTCCAAACCCTCCTACCCAATATCAAGGCTGCCCTTGGCCTTCACTTAATATAATTAATTGATTAATATTTGCTGGTATTAAACATTCTAGGAATCCACACAGTAGTAGCCCCTTGCCATTTTTGCTGGTTGCCCCCTGGAACCTGGAATTCTCTTTTCTTATCTCTGTCTCCTGGTCTCTCTGGCTTCATTCAAGTCCCAGGTAAAATCCCATCTTCTGTAAAACTTTCTTCCTGATTCCCCTTAATGCTAATGCCTTCCCTCTGCTAATTTAGACTATTTTAGGGGGACTCTCTTTTTAGGCTATTTTTCTGTATCTGTATCTTGTTTACAGGTTGTCTGTCCCATTAGTGTCTCTGTTTCTATAAAGATCATAGGTCTGGAGCTGGAAAGGACCTCAGAGACCATTTTTATTTTACAGCTGAGGAAACTGAGGCCTGCAGAGGTTAAGTGACTTGTCTAAAGTGATGTAGGAAGTAAGCATTACAATGCCCACTATGTGCTAGGCATTGTACCAAGGAATTTTACAAATATCTCATTTGGTGAGGTAGGTGCTATTATGATCTCTGTTTTACAGATGGAGAAACTGAGGCAGATAAGTGACTTTGCCCAGGTTTATACAGCTAGTAATGCTAACATCTAAATAGCACTTTATAATATCTCATTTGAGCCTTACAACAACTCTGAGAGGGAGGTGCTGTTATTATCCCCATTTTGCAGATGAGAAAAATGAGGCAGAGGTTAAGTGACTTTCCCAGGGCCACACAGCTGGTAGGTGTTTGAGGTTGAATTTGAATTTGGGTCTCCATAATTCCAGGCCCATTGCTTTATCCACTGCCCATTTAGCTTCCTCGAAAGGGCAATGATTGTCAAATTTTCCCAAGTTTTTAAATCTTATTTTTTTTGTCTCTCCCCACCCCCAGACACCTCTCTCTTACTTCCAGAATGTTGAAAGATATTTCTTTAAAAAATGAAAGCAAACTTTAAAAGTTTATTTGTACATTTTGGAATTTTATACTATTATTTAATATAATGAAAGATAGCTAGGGTAATCCAAAATAGTAGCCCATGTGTATATGATGCTTTAAGATTTGCAAAGTGTTTTATTTACATTAACTCCTTGGCTCTTTAGAACAACTCTGAATAATAATAATAATAACAATAGCATTTATATAGTGCTTACCATATGCTAAGCACTTTATATTCTCTCATCAATGAGATATTATAATAATAAAATATGTAATATAATAATACAATGTATAATAATATTATTGTGGTTTTACAGATGAAGATATTAAAGCCGAGAGAAATTAATTGATTTGCCAAGGGTTACATAGCTAGTAAGTAGTATGTGACAGGCATCATTTAAACATATGTATTCTTGGCTGCAAAGCAGGTGCTCTGGTCACCATGTGTAATGATTACTTTGTGGCTGACTTTGTTAACTTTAAGATGCACCCTTTGAAATTTCCTGTGCCTTTAAATTCAGCAGTGACTCTTGGATAATTACAAGGTAGAAATTTCTTTTAATCCTTGAAAGGTTTTAGCTGTTCTTTCTAAAGGGGCTTGTGTTTGTGAGGTCGTGATTATTTATTAAATCTACTTGCATAGGGCTCTGTTTGTGCCTCTAATTTGTTTAGTGTCTGTCAAATTTAAGTCTCCAGTTATGTTAAAGGATCATACTTTTCCCACAAGTGTGAATTTCCATGTGGTGTGAAGCATATGTGTGAGCCTACATAGAATTGAATGAAAGCATCACTTTTGGATGGATCATATGATTGTAATCTGGAAAGGCCCTTAGAGGATCATCTAATCCAACCCTTCCTAATACAGAGGAGGAAACTGAGGCCTAGAGAGAAGAGACGCCAAGGTCAGATATGGCGCAAGACTAGACTTCCAATCCAGCAGTCTCACCATTGCACTATGCAGGTACCCCCCTGCTTCTTCAATGGATCTGTTTTTCAATTATTTTTTCTTCAATTAAGAAACATTTTCTTTTCCTCCAACCTCTCATCCTTAAGAGAAAATAAAATAAAATCAAAACCCTATTACAAGCAAAACATTGGAGGGGCCACTAGCAAATGGGCATGTTAACACACTAAGGTGTATGAATTTGTCCATCCATTCTGGAAAGCAATTTCTAATTACTCCCTCAAAGGTACTAAAACTGGGCATGTTACCAAAACTAATTAGTTTAGTTTTGTCTAGTAGTTAGTTAATGTGTTTTCTTTAGTAGTGTGTTAACCACTAGGGTTACTAAAAAATATCAGAGGAAGAGGGAAAGGACTTATATGCTGAAAAATAATTATTCCAGTTCTTTTTGTAGTTGCAAGGAACTAGATTTTAGGAGGATATTCATCAATTGGGAAATGGTATGTGAATGTCATGGAATGCTATCGTGCAGAAGAAATGATGAAAGGAATGGTTTCAGAGAGACGTGAAAAGCCATGTAAAAAAATTGAGTGAAAGGAGCAGAAACAGAACAGAGTATGTACAATAACAATTTAAAGACAACCACCTTTTGAACAAGTTAAGAACACTGATCAATACAATACATCAATACAATGCTATGATTACCGAGGACCAGTGATGAGACACACTGCTCATCTTTTAACAGAGAAGGGATAGACTCGGGTTGCAGAATTTATATATATTTAATATATTTTTATATAATTTGTATAATATATAATTTATATAATATATAGACACATGTAAGTATGTGTGTATATACATACATACGCACACACATATATATATACATACATATACACACATATCTGATATATATGTATATGGACATGACCAATGAGAAATATATTTTGCTTGACTTTGAATGTTTGTTAGAAGGGTGGTTATTTGGGGAAATGAGATGGAGAGAAAACAAATTAAATTTGAAAAATCTTTGAAGTTAGCTGGAACACAAGATGTATTTTCACCAGTATTGTAACTGGTGACTATATTCCCTGTATAGTCAATAAAAGATTTATGAACTTTACCCAGGACACTTCATGTCTTAGCCTTTGCACTGGGTGTTTCCCATGACTGGAATGTCTTCCTCCTCAGTTCTGCCTCTTGGAATCCGTTGTTTCCTTCAAAACAAATTAGAGCAGTTTTGGTTTGTTTGTTTTTGGTAATGGGGAGCCGTGTTGAATTTTTTTCAGCAGTTTTTCATATTTTATATTGAGTTGTTATTGACTTAAATGTCCACCAACCATAAATGGAGACTTTTCCTTTTTTGAACTGACACTTAAATTGTGATAAAATAGTTTTTCTATTAAAAATTTAGATACTGTTTTTTTTTGGGGGGGAGGGTAATGTTTTTGCAACTGTTTAATAAAATCGCCCACATTTTGGAACAGTGCCCAAAGGGCTATAAAAGTATGCATACCCTTTGACCCAACAATACCATTACTAGGTCTGTATCCCAAAGAGATAATAAAAAAGGGAAATGGACCCATAAAAACATTTATAGCAGCTCTTTTTGTGATGATCAAGAATTGGAAATCGAGGGAATGCCCATCAGTTGGGGAATGGCTGAACAAGTTGTGGTATATTAATGTAATGGAATACCGTTGTCCCATAAGAAATGATGAGCAGGCAGATTTCAGAAAAACCTGGAAAGACTTGCATGAACTGATGCTGAGTGCAGTGCGCGAAACCAGGAGAACCTTGTGCACAGTAACAGCAACATTGTAAGACGACTGAAGAGCGAGGCTGTTTTCAGCAATGTAGTGATCTAAGACAATTCTAAAAGACTCATGATGGAAAATGACATCCACATCTAGAGAAAGAACTATGGAATCTGAATGAAGATCAAAGCATACCATTTTCTCTCTCTCTCTCTCTCTCTCTCTCTCTCTCTCTCTCTTTTTTCTTTCTTGTGGTTTTTCTCTTTTGTTCTGATTCTTCTTTCACAACATGACTAATATGGAAAATTGCAGGCCATCTTGGAGAGGGGGAAGGAGAGGGAGGAGGAAATACTTAGAACTAAAAAATCTTATAAAAGTGAATGTTGAAAGCTAAAAATAAATAAATAAATAAATAAATTGGGAAAAAAGAAAAAGAAAAAATCATCTATCAACAACCCCATGTTACCGTCAACTTGATAGGGTGACCAGTAGGTTAAGTTAGCCTCTGACATCCTACTGGACAGACAGACAACTTCTTGCCTGGGGCCTACCCTCCTGTGGTGCTTCGAGTTCATGTTGTCGCTAGGCTTCCAAGGACCCTTCACCCACTTCTGTCATCACTTCAGTAACTCATAAGTTTCCTCCTGGTATTGAAACTTGCCTTTCCTGTTTTTCATTCTCTCAGGGCCTTTTTCTCTGGGCCTTCCAAGTTAACTAATCTGTCAGATTTATCTGTACTAGTGGGACAGAGAAGAGATCTTCCTTGTCTCCCAGCTGACATGCAGCATAAAACCATGTAGAAGAAATTGAATAGATTATACATTCCTTTGCTCCACCTGAGGCCCAGCCGTACTGACCTTAGTATTTCTCATAAATACAGCTTCTCTTCCGTCCTCCGTACCTATTCACTGACTGTCCCCTGTGCATGAAAACGCTTCACCTCATCACTGAGAATTTCTGGTTTGTTCAGGTGTAACCTTTTACATGAAACCTTTTCTGCTTTTCCAAGTTGCTACTGCCTTCTCCCCAAAATCATCTTGTATCTCTTTTCTGTATATCTCTACATGGTGTCTGAAAAAGCTGCAGTGCAGTTTTAAGCTTCAAATGGCACTAAGAGTTTTGGGACACACATTGTTCTCCCTTTCTGACCCTCCACCTCCAGGCTTCTTGAGGACACAGGGGGAGTGGTCCTTGCGTCCCCCATGCCTAACACGATGTCTGGCGAGGAATAGGAGCTTAATAAACACTTGCTGGTTGATTGATACGAGATTATAGGAGGTGGAAGACTTGAGGATTAGATGGGTAGGGATGTAACTGTACTAAGCACTTAGCACAGTGCTAAGGACATAGTGGGTACTTAATAAATGCTTAGACAGTGGTATCTGGTGCCAGGCTGCCTTGTGTTTATGTCTGTGTGTATGTATTGACTCTATGCTGTATACATTTTTAGAGATAATTGTTATTTTTCCATTAGAATGTAAGCTTATTGGATATAGGGACTGTTGAATTCACTGCACGGAAATTCCCCCAGTGCCTAGCCCAGTGCCTGGCACTTGTTGTTGTTTGTTGTCTTTCAGTCATTTCCGATTCCTTGTGGCCCCTTTTGGAATTTTCTTTTTTAAAATTTATTTATGTATTTTTACTTTTCAACATTCACTTCCATGAGATTTTGAGTTCCAAATTTTCTCATCTCTCCCCTCCCCCCACCCTAAAATGATGTGCAGTCTGATATAGGCTTTACTTATACATTCATATTGAACCTATTTTCGCATTAGTCATGTTGTAAAGAAGAATTAGAACCAATAGGAGAAACCACAAGAAAGAAGAAACAAAAAAAAAAAAAAAAGAAAAAAGAGATCAAATAATGTGCTTGGATCTATTTTGAGATTCCATAGTTCTTTTTGTGGATGTGGACAGCATTTTCCATCATGAGTCCTTTGGAGTTGTCTTGGATCTTTGTATGGCTGAGAGGAGATGAGTCTGTCAAAGCTAGTCATGGCACATTGTGGCTGTTACCGTATACAATGTTCTCCTGGTTCTGCTCATTTCACTCAGCATCAGTTCATGTAAGTCTTTCTAGGTTTTTCTGAAGTCTACCTGCTCATCATTTGTTATGGAACAATAGTATTCCATCACATTCATATACTGTATCTTGTTTAGCAATTTTCCAACTGAGGGGCATCCCCTCAATTTCCAGTTCTTGGCCACAACAAAAAGTTGCTATAAACATTTTTGTACATATGAGCCCTTTTCCCATTTTTATGATCTCTTTGGGATACAACCCTGGAAGTGGTATTGCTGGGTCAAAAGGTATGTACATTTTTGCAGTCCTTTAGGCATAGTTCCAAATTGCTCCCTTTTGGAGTTTTCTTGGCAAAGACACTGGAGTGGTTTGCCATTTCCTTCTCCAACATACTTTATAGATATGGAAACTGAAGCAGATAGAGATTAAGTGATCTTCCCAGGGTAACACAGCTAGGAAGTATCAGAGGCTGGATTTGAACTTGGGTCTTCCTGATTCCAGGTCCATTGCTGCTCCATGTCATTTAACTATGTGTAGTGATATTTATATTACCTTCCTAACTGGGTTATTATGAGAGAATCTCATAAATCTGAAAGTGCCTATATAAATATATTTCACCTATATGTGTGTGTATGTGTGTATATACATATATATGTATATGTGTGTGTAAGGGTAGACCTGGTATTTCTTTGGTATAGGGAATTCCCAGATGAAGAAAATCCCTCTTCCAGTGCAAAATGGCAACTTTTTTTTCTTTCAATTTATGGTCCTGGAGAATTGCCAAGAGCTCTTAGATGTTAATTGACTTACTCAGGGTTATGAAGCTGGTAAGCATCCAAGATGGGACATAGTTTAGTAGGGCGTGTAAGAGGTGTAATTCAGAGTTGTAAATAATAAAGGGATTTGAATTACAAAACAAAAGATGAGGTGCAGGGGGAAGTTTGTTAGTTATTGGAGAGATGATAGGACACTTCTTGAAAGAGGTGGCCTTTGAATTGGACTTTAAAGGTTTGGTTAAAATTTAGCAAGTGAAGACAGGGAGGCCGTTCCAGGCATACCTGGGGAGGAAGGCTGGGAAGCCTATGAAAAAAGCTATAGAGGGGGCAGCTAGGTGGTACAGTGGACAGAGCACAGGCCCTGGAGTCAGGAAGCCCTGAGTTCCAATGTGGCCTCAGACACAGGCTGTGTGACCCTGGGCAAGTCACTTAACCACATATGCCTAAAAAAAAAAAGAAAAGAAAAGAAAAGAAAAACTATAGATGCTAGAGGACTAATTTTGTGTTCAGGCTGTAGAATTTTACTCAAGCATGGCATATGTTGAGGGCAATACTAGGAACTGAGGCTGGAAAGACCAGATGACTCCTGATTGGGTAGGCCTTTGAATGCCAAGAAGAGAGGAGTTAGAACTTAATTTGGTGTTAGGGAACTGCTGAGGATATTTAAATGGAGAAAAGACTGATTGGGGTGGAGAGATTATTCTGACATCTCTATGAAAAATATATTAAAAGTAGGCAAGAGTGAAGCATTTTTTTTTTTAAGGCCATTGGGGTTAAGTGACTTGCCCAGGGTCACACAGCTAGTAAGTGTCAAGTGTTTGGTCTGAGGCCGGATTTGAACTCAGGTCCTCCTGACTTCAGGGCCGGGGCTGTATCCACTGTGCCACCTAGCTGCCCCTAAGTGAAGCATTTGTTTATCAGAACCCATGTGGGGTAAATTCCAATTTTTAGAAGGAACGCAGTTTTCAAAAAACAAGTTTTGCGTGTGTGTGTGTGTGTGTGTGTATGGTGTGGAGATAATATCTACAACTGATTAACAGAGCAAGGTGGCTGCCTCCTTTTTCTTATTTCTGTATGTAAACACTGTTTAGCTAGCTCCTCCTTCACAGAAGGATTTGGAGATGTGTATTTGATAGTTAGGCAAAGTTGTCTTTTATAATTGTTTAGCTTGGGAACCTAGATTTTTCAGTCAATAGTGATTTATTGTGTACCTACTATATATACATATGTGGTAGGGTCTAATTTCCATATTTCTCTTTTAATCTAAAATGAAATATATACTCTAATAATAATAAATACAACATAATATAGTATAATAAATATAATTTATATAGCGCTATTAAAACACTTGACAAATAATATCTCATTTTCCCTTCACAGTCCTTACATTTCACCAGTATTACTCCCATTTTACAATAAGGAAATTGAGGAGATACATGTTTAAATGTCTTTCCCAGGGTTGCATAGCTAATAAGTATTTGAGGTTCAGACTTGAACTTGGGTCCTCGCTGCAGGCCCGTCTACCATCCCACCTAGCTGCCTTTCTAGTGACTTCTCACTCCACTGCAATTTTATTTAATTATTTAACCCTTTTTCTCCCCATACTCTTAAATTGTTATTCATTTTTAATAGTAGAAATCCAAGTTAAGTAAGCAGAATGTAATAGAAAAAAGAACTTCCCCCCCCTTAGTTAAATTTTAAAGCTGAAGAATCAGGTTGATATAATTGAAAGGATACTAGATTGACATGGAGACTGAAAAACTCGGATGCAATTCTAATTCCAGCAGATATAAGCTTTATAACTATGGGAAAGTCTTAAGTCTCTTTGAGCCTCAGGCTCCTTCCCTGTAAAATGGGAGAAATAATACTTATATCATTCATCCACTTTGTCACAGCGTAGTGGATAGTGCCCTTAGAATCAGGAATACCTGAGTTCAAGTGCTACCTTTGATGCATACTGACTTTGTGTCCATGAGCAAGTGGCTTAACCTGTGTGTTCCAGGTTGTTCTCTCAAGAGCAGGTGCCAACCTGCATTGATAGAGGGAGTTTCCTCATTGGGAGTTCCTAGTATAGACCAATAAAAACTTAAGTCTGGTTAAAAAAAAAGTTACCTACTTCAAAGGATTGTTGTGAACAGAGTGTTTTGTTAACTCATGTCTAGAGTTAAGACTTCTAAGTAATGATAATAGTAGGTCTGATAATAATAAATAGCTGAGGAGTCATGTATTAAAATTCTTAATGTTTCCAAAGCTTTAAAGAGGTTGAGAATATGATAGAATTTAATCTATAGCTATGGGATTTTTTTCTTCTGTGTGTGTGTGTGTGTGTATCTCTTTCTCTCTTTCTCTGTTCTTTACTTGGCAAACATTATCTAAGATGAGTGTTCCCGCAATATATATATTATGTAAGGTTGTACATGCAAATCTTTATTATGCATAGCACACATTTTAAGAGAATATTATAAATTAAATGGTTATATTCAAAGTTGTCCTTGTCTTTCACCTTATGAACTTTCTGTTCTCTTCTGTGCATTTAAAAAAAAATGCTATGATAACCTTTTTTTTTCCCCTTTTTGGGAGAACATCCCTCTTTCTAGTCTCTGGCTTTCTCACTCCCACCCCCGACATTTTTTCCCATGGAAATTTCAAGGGTCTGACCTAGCCCTTTAAGAGTACAGTTTATGGCCCTGTTCTCCATAAGGCTTGAATAAATCCCAAGGTTCTAGTGACAAATATGTACGTACCAAGAATGGAATCTATGTCCTTTGGGAAGCTTGACCAGGCTTCATGTCTTGGGATAGATACACTTTGAAAGTCTAGCACTACTTCTACTGGGTTAGTTAAATTATATTTTGATTTCAGAATTACTTTAGGGCAGAGTCCAGAGTTAGCACAGCTTTTCAGAACATTTTTCTGAGAGTTAGGACGTAAACCAAAGTTCAGGCAGGGGGAGACCAGGCACTAGAATATGGTGACTGATCATGAACCATGACCATTACTTTTGGAGAGGGAGAAGGATGGAATGGAAATAGGCCTGGATTTGGTGTTTGAGATTCTACATTTACATTCTAGTTTTGGGAAGGCCATTTAACTTTTGAGGGCCTCAGTTTCTTCACTGGTAAAATGAAGAACAATTCTAATTCTAGTTTCTTCTAGCTCCAAATAAATTCTTTCAAGTCACAGATTAGAAGATCAGAACATACTACTAAGACCTCACATTCTGGGGCCACTGGAATGAAAACCAGAAGTGGGCTTTCCATTAAATGAGGTGATGGTCTGAATCAGAGAGAGAGAGAAGATGTATTATTCATTGACTAAATATATTTAGGACCAAATTCTCCAGCAATAAATTTTGCACTTCTTATATTGGATGACATTAAGACTCTAAGGTTTCATCAAAAACTTCTTTGCTGATATTTATGGGAAATAGGCACATTTTTAAATCTTAAATTTAGATGTTAAACTCTAGTTTATTTGGTTTTTGCAAAATGGATTAGCACTTATGTATTATGTTAAAGCTAAACATAATCTAACAGTGGAATTTCTTTATCCTTCTCCTCTAAGGGGCTCTATCCTCCCCTAAATTCACTATGCTTCTTTTCATATTAATCATGGGAAAATTGTTGTTATTGAGACATTTTTCAGTCATGTCCAACTCTCCGTGACCCCATTTGGGGTTTTCTTGGCAAAGATACTGGAGTGGTTTGCCATTTCCTTCTCC
>NW_020954562.1:8384067-8426289 GCF_900497805.2 Vombatus ursinus
AGCTCATTTCAGAGATGAAGAAACGGAGGCAAACAGGGTTAAGTGACTTGTCCAGGGTCACAGACCAGTAAGTGTCTGAGGCCAGATTTGAACTTGGGTCCTCCTGACTCTAGGCCCAGCACTCTGTCTACTGCGCCACTTACCTGTCCTGTTATTTTTATAGATGAGGAAAACAAAGCCTAGGGAGGTTAGGAGACTTTGTATTAGGCCATAAAGATAGTAAGTAGCAGATGTGAGATTTGAACCCCAGTACCTCTGATTCCAGATCCAGCAGACTTTCCCATGGAACATACTCTCTATGAATTTGATGTGGTTGTTATCATAGAGAGAGACTTTCTGGGTTCTGACCTTTTCTTGTAATTCTTTGGCTGTTGCTCTGAAGACCCAGCCCTGCTATTCAGGGAACATTTGGGGTAGATGATTTTGTCTATTGTCATTCCTTTTTCTACTTTAGAAAAGAAATAATTATCTCGAATATAACTTTAGCCTGGATTATAATGGGAACTATCACAATGACCATGGGAGACATCAGTGAGAATTCTTCTCAGCTCTCAGGTTATACGTTCGTTGGGAATCAGGAGGATACTAAGCGATGAAGAACATGGAACTTAGCCCCACAGTCCCTTGTACTGAGGATGAGGGTTGATGTGATTGAATTAAAACCCCTCTTGAATATTTTTAAAAATGTGTTAGAACCTTGTACCAATTTGGAGACTTTTCTTTCAGCTACTTGATTACTGAGATAGAATGAGTTAACGTGTGCAAAATATTCAGTAAACCTAGCACTTTGAATATGTTTTTCCACATTTGACCTTCACAATAACCCTGTGAAACTTTAGTGATTATGAGAGCTATTCTCCCCATTTTATAGATGAATGAATAAGCATTTATCAACTTACTGTATGCACTTAATGTGTGCCAAGTACTGTTATACTAAAGAGAGATGCAAAGGGGAAGGCAGCATAGTGCAGTCTCTCTCAAGCTGCTCACATAGTTGGCACTTAATGATAGTGTTTGTTGATTGATATAAAGTTTTAATTAAAAATTTTTGAACCCTGTGTTTTCCATCTATGTACTAGATATCTCAAAAATCTCAATGCAGTTTTGAGCTACTGAAGCATAAATTAGTAGAACATAAAAAGCAGATTGTATATGAAATTGCAGATGTCTCTTATGTACAGCTTTCTTTTCTTTTTAAAAAACGTGATGAATTCAACATGTAACTTTCAGAGCTTCCATTGCTAGAAGCATTCAATCACGGGTGAGAGGATTCATTAGACTGTAGAAGAGAGAGCTTCTGCATTGTGATTGTAAAGAGAGAACCCCTCCTTATCTGTTTTTCTCTCTGGCCCTGCTTCTGTTCTGTGTACTTTTAAAATAATTGCTTCAATGACCCTCTTTTATTTCTCCTTTTTTCTTAACTATCCCCTAGTACAGGGATGGGAAACCTGCAGCCTCAGACACATGTGACCTTCTTGGTCCTTGGGTGTGGCCTTTTGACTGAGTCCAAGTTTTGCAGAACAAATCCTTTTGTTTTGTGAAGTTTGGATTCAGTCAGAGGGCTGCACTTGAGGACCTAGAGGGCCACATGTGGCCTCAAGGCCACATGTGTGCCACCCCTGCCCTAGTACCTCTCCTTCCCTCTGCCTCTTCACTCCACCTGGAAAAAGAAAAAAAAAGAAAACTCTTGGATCACTTAATGCATAGTCAAGCAAAACAAATGTTCCCATTGTCCATGTCCAGAAACGTATGTCTTGTTCTGTATCTCAGTACTATTGCCTTTATCAGTGCTCCTTTATCAGTCCTCAGGAATTGATTGGTCATTGCACTGATCAGAATTCACATGTGATGTTGGTTGCTTTGTAATACTTAAAATGTCCTGTGTAATTAGTCATTATTATTAGATTAGGATGTTTTATTATTCTTTTAATTCATAAAAATGTAATGAGAAAACTCCTCTACCTTGACCCTCCCTAACATGCCTCCCACCCCCAAAAAAAGTTGTACTATGTAGAGGGAAAAAAAACTAATAGGCAATGTCAGTCATTCGTATGTGTTCTTTGGCCCCTGAAACATGAGTTAATTAAAGGCAACTAGGTGGTACGGTGGATGGATCACCAGCCCTGGAATCAGGAAGACCTGAATTCAAATTTGACCTCAGACGCTTACGGGCTGTGTTACCTTGGGCAAGTCCCTTAACTTTTGTTTACCTCAGTTTCCCAAGCTGTAAAATGGAGATTATAATAGCATCTACCTCCTAGGTTTGTTGTGAGGATCAGATAAGATATTTGTAAAGCGCTTAGCACAGTGCCTAACACATAGTAGGTATTTAATAAGTGCTTGTTTTCTCCTTTCATGAATTCTGTAGTTCAGCCAAAATGCCCTTATTGTTGTTCCTCATACATGACACTCTGCCTTACATTTTCATGATGTCTAGATTGCACCACCTTCTACATGAGGCCTATTCTCTTTTTCTTCTTCCTCTTTTTCCAGTACCCCCAGGCACACCTGGAACCAGAACCTTAGTGTTGCAATGGACCAGAGAGGTCTTTTAGTTTAGCCTCCTTCCTAATACAGGAATCCTCTCTTCTCCATTCTGCCAATGGAGTCGCCTCCATTTGACTGCTTCTAGCAGTGGGAGCTTACTGTTCACACCGGGTAGCCCATTGCATTGTGGGGCTCCCCGGATTGTTAGGTCCCCCGACCTTTGGCTGGATGTTCTGCTGCTCTCATGCATTGATGCTCTGCCCATCTTCAGCCTTGGGCTTCCTTCGCTGTACCACTACTTTCTACTGTGCTGAATTCCTCCAACTTACCTTTCTAGCCTTATTTCAGATGACTCTACCTTTGCATTTTCTCCATTCCAGCCTAACTGAACTACTGACTTGTCTCTAAATTCAGTATTCTTCCACTTGAGTGCATTTATCTGAGCTGCTTACCATGCCTGGTTTGTACTCCATCTTCACGTCTGCTTTCTAGGTAGCTTACTCCTCAGATCTCATCCCAGTTGCCAGGCATCGCATAAGGTACTGCAGATGCAAAGACTACAATGAAATACTTCCTGCCCTCAAGGAGCTTATGGTTGAACAGAGATGACAATGTATACATAGATAGACATATGCAGAATAATGTGAGAAGGGAAGGCTGGAGGGAGCAGGAGAGGTTTCAAGGAGAAGGTGATGATGCTTCAGCCAGGTCTGGAAAGAAACAGGGATTTTAAATGGCAGAGAGGGGAGGAGATAGTGCATTCCAGGCTTGAGTAACAGGCCGGCAAAGGCATGCAGATCTCGAAGCCCTTTTCACATGAACTGTTAAATCAGGTCATTCTTATCCTGTACTTGTACAGTTGATCCTTTGGACCCAAATGTAGGACATTGTGTGAATCCCCATTAAATTTCTTTTTATTAGTTTTGGTCTGTTGTCTCAGCCTGTTGAGGTTTTTAAAAATGTTGATTGTGACATCTAAAGTATTTGCTATCCCTCCTAGCTTTTTTTTTCTTCCGTTCCTTTTTTTTTTTTTCTATTCAGCCCGTACATTTGATATGCATCGCTCTCAAGTCTTCATCCAAGTAGTTGATCTATTGAATAGGCCAGGGTTTATTGGTACAGAGCCCTGGACTGCTAGAAATCTCTCCAGGTTGGCATTAATCCTTTAATCCTATTTGAGTTAGGTTTCTCATCCAGTCATCTCTTAATTTCCTGGAGGCCTTTATCCACCAAAAGAAGAATTGAAGTATTTCCAGGAGGGAGATTCACAGCTTTTATTGCTGTCTGGTTCTTCTGTTTTACAAGGTCATATCTAAAGATTAAGATATAAGGTCGTTTTTGGCTTCTACCAATTTGAAATCATTGATTGACTATTCCAATGTTAGATGAGTGCCTCTCTTGACATCAAATCCATATTTCTTTTAAGTTAGATGATTATATATTGACTCAGTGAAATTGGGTAACCATTATTCCTATGTGTTACTTATTTCCAGAGTTTTTGCTATTTCACCAGTAAGACACTCTAGGCATCTGTCCACTCTAGGCATTTTCTTTGGCTGTCCCCCATACTTGGAATGCTCTCCCTCTTTGCTCCAGCTACTGACCTTCCTAGTGTCCTTTAAGTCCTAAATAAAATCTCACCTTCTATAGGAAGCCTCCACCAACTCCTTTTAATTTTAGTGCCTTCCTTCTGTTAATTATTTCCTATTTATCTTGTGTGTATGCATGTTTTTCTCCCTCATTAGACTGTAAGTTTCTTGAGGGCAGGGGTTGTTTTTTGCCCCTTCCTTTTTTTTTTTATCAGCAGCACTTAGGATAGTATCTGGCACATAGTTGGAACTTAAAAGAATGTTGATTAATTGATCTTCACTCTTGTGTGTTGAGAAATCCTCTTAATGAAAGGATTTATTCTGTAAAACTTGGACTCAGTCAAAAGGCCGAACTTGAGGGAACCTAGAGGACCACATGTGGCCTCAAGGCTGCAGGTTCCCCACCCCTGTTAGACCAACATCTCAAACTGTGTACTATGATAAGGACAAGATGGGCACATGATTTAGACATAAAGGGTGATACCATAGGTAAATTCCATGAGTAGCATGGAATAGTTTACCTCTCCGATTTATGGAGTAGGGAAGAATTTATTACCAAACAAGAGATAGAGAGCATGATGAGATATAAAATGGATAATCTTGATTACATTAAATTAAAAAGGTTTTGCACAAACAAAAACCAAAGCAGCCAGGATTGGGAGGAAAACAGAAAATTAGGGGAAAATTTTGTAGCAGGTTTCTCTTCTGAAGGTTTAATTTCATATATATGTTGAACTAATTTAAATTTATAAGAATATAAGTCATTCCCCAATTAATAAATGGTCAAAGGATATGAATAGGCAGTTTTCAGATGAAGAAATTGAAGCTATGTATAGTCATATTAAAAGATGTTCTAAATCACTATTGATTGGAGAAATACAAATTAGAACAATTTTGAGGTACCACTTTACACCTATCAGATTGGCTAATATGACAGAAAAGGAAAATGACAAATATTGAAGGGAAAGTGGGAAAATTGGGACGCTGTTGCCCTGTTCGTAGAGTTGTGAACTGACCCAACCATTCTGGAGAGCAATTTGGATCAATGTCCAAAGGGCCACAAAACTGTCCTTACCCTTTGACTTAGCAATACCACTACTAGGTCTATATCCTAAAGAGATAAAAAGGGAAAAGGACCTATTTGTATCAAAATATTTATAGTGGTTCTTTTTGTGGCAGCAAAGACTTGGAAAGAGGATGCCTATCAATTGGGGAATGGCTGGACAAATTGTGGTATGTGATTGTGATGGAATACTGTTGTGCTATAACAAACAGTAAGCAGGATGGTTTCAGAAAAACCTGTAAAGTTTTATGTGAACTGATGTAAAGTGAACTTGTACATAGTAAAAAGTGAATTGTACACAGTTAACAGCAATATTGTATGATGATTAACTGAATGACTTGGCTGTTCTCAGCAATACAGTGATCTAAGACTGAAGGGTTTATGATGAAAAATGCAATCCACCACCAGAGAAAGAACTGATGGAGTCTGAGTACAGATTGAAGCATACCTTTTTTTTTAGACTTTATTTTTTTTCTGTGTTTTCTTTCACAACATGACTATTATGGAAATATGTTTTGCATGACGGCACATGTATAATCTGTATCAAATTGCCTGTCTTTTCAAATTGGGGGTAGTGTTGTGAGGGAAGGAGAGAATTTAGAGCTAAAAAATTTAAAAAATGTTAAAAAAGGTTTTCATGTAAAATTGGGGGAAAATAATATATTAAAAAAGGAAAACTTTCCCAGTGAATTTTATAATTCTTTTCTGATGTATATACACACATATACACAATATAATATATATAATATATATTACATATTATATATATGTGTACTTTTTTTTTCTTATACAAAATGAGGGATTTTATGGATTCTTCTATTTTGTCACAAATACAAGGAAAAATCATCATGGGTATTCATGTGTCATGTTGGTTTCAATATCATTTACCTGGTTGAAAGATTTATTACTTATTAAATTATTATAGTCTTGTGTGGAATAAAGTGTTTAGAAATGTAATTCTATTTAGGAAAAGTGAGGTAATCACAAAAAAGACCTCATGTGAGAAGTGTTACTCATGTAATTACTCATTCTAACCATATATAATTTTGTAGCTAATTAGGGTATGATAATCAAGCATACATATAAAGCAAAAAAAAAAATTATAGTTCCTAAAAGATTGTGGCATTGCATTAACTTGCTCAAGGTCATAGACACAATTAGGGATTACCTTAATATCAATTTTTTTCCTTCCGTCCAACCTTATTCCCGAGTTTGCTGTTACATAGCCCAACTTTATCTTATCTACAATGTAAATATGTGCTGAGTTATTCTCAACCTTTTATGCATTAAAAAAAGTTATTAAAGTTATTCTTTGCTCTGAGCTAGTAGAGTACGCTGAAGTGATCTTTGGAAACAGTGTTTAAAGGGAGCTTTTGGGTTGTTTGGTGGTAAGTATCTGTTGTTGTCTAATTGGTCATGTTAAAGAGAAGCTCAAAGATAGTCTTAACTCTTTGGCCTTCCTCTTTCAGTCCTTGGTTTCTAGACATTTAATCATTTTGGATACATGACAGATTTCTATGTATCTCTTCCAAGTCATAGAGAGGCAGATTTTGCCTTGGTGGAAGGAAAACCTTTGTGATGGAGCTGTCCAGAATTCAAACAGGCTGCTTTGGATGGTGGTGGGTTCTTCCTCATTGGATGTCTTCAAATACAGATTGAATATCCACTTGTTGGAGATGTTATAAAGCGGATTTTTGATCAGGTTGGACTATATGACCTTTCAGTATCTTCCAAGCCTGACAGTCTTGGTTCAGAATTTTACAGGGATTAATATGAATTAAGAAGGCGCATAAGGTTGAGTTTTAATGTTTTTTCCCCTTGATTTAGGGAAGGTTAACTGGTCCTTGGTCTCTCTCTGTTTTCCCACTTTTCTGTTTCTTTATGTAAATCTGTTATTTGAGATATAAGGTATGTATCAGAAATTCCTTTTACTCCTTTCCCATACAAGTCTTACCCCTCCGGGTTAGACAAAAATAGCATTAAATTATTTCTGTATACCAGACAAGTGTAATGACCTATAATTGCTCTTGTGTAATACTGGGTCTTTGTGGAGAGGCCATGTATAATTTTGTGAGCCATTGTTTAAAAAACATGTTTTAGGATAGAGAACTCTTTATGAAGAGAAGAGTTAAAAGGCTCCTGTGCATGAGACACAATTGTGGACTTTATCTCCTTCCAGCTGTGGGCTATGTCTGCATCTTGCTTATGTATAATGGATGCATCGACCTTATTTAAATGTTGAAATGAAATAACTTAAAGAACATTTCGTGTTCTAGATTAGATGTTTTAGGGCATCCTTCCTCTTGCTTTTGGCCATACTTTAAAACAAACAAAAATAAACCCTCTGTTCTGTTGATTCATTGGCGCTGTCCTAACCTGATTTTTCTCTTGCCTTCTCCTTCCCCTCCTCCCCCATTCAACTCAACTCACCTCTGGTTTCCACAAGGTTCAAGCTTGTGGAAATAGAAGATAGAATTCATTAGCTTTCTATTCTCTATCTACTTTCTCTCCCTTGGAGATATTTTCACTCTCATGGCATCATTTTAACAAATAATTATTAGGTGACTGTTGTTTGTACTTTACTAGTTCCTGGGTGAGGTATAAGGTTTAAATTAATTTGACCCTTGCTCTCCCAGGGTTTATAATACAGTATATGTGTATAGGTGGCAGCTAGGTGGCACAGTGGATATAGTACACTAGACCTGGAGTCAGGAAGACCTGAAGTCAAATCCGGCCTCAGCTGTGTGACCCTGGACAATTCACTTAATCCTGTTTGCCTCAGTTTCCTCATCTGTCAAATGAGCTGGAAAAGGAAATGGCAAACCACTCCAGTATCTTTGCCAAGAAAACCCCAAATGGGGTCATGAACAGTCAGGCACGACTGAAACAATTGAACCACAAAAGTGTGTGTATAGGATATGACGCATACGTGAATAACTGTAGTCCAAAATAATATATGACAGGTGAGTATGACAGGCACAGGCTAAATGCTGTCTGTGGTTTGAGGGAATGTGTCATCAATCCAATGGTCACCCAGCATTTATTGAGAATTGGGTGGTGTGCTAGGTGATCAGGATACAAATACAGAATGGAAAGCCCCTTCCTGTGGGCCACTTGGATTCTAATAAAGCAAGGGTTCTTAACATTTGTTTTAGGTGTTATGGACTCCTTGGGCATTCTGCTGAGTCCTAATCTTCTTTTTGTTTGTTACCCAATTCATAATCAAGGAAATGTTCATTTAGAGGTTAGTGAAAATAAGGATGTATTCCCCCCCCATCTAATGTACAGATTCATAACACCAATCTCTCAGGGCCCTCCAATATTAAGATCCCCTGCAGTAGGGGGAGATAGCATGTTCAAATATATGGGGTATATAAAAAAATAAACACCATGATTGAGAAGGACACTGAAACTGGGGTAATTAGAAAAACCAAGAAATGGGCGTGGGCCTAAACTTTCAAGGGATCTAAGAGTTCTGTGATACTGTGAGGTGATGAGGAAGAGCGTTCCAAGTGTAGGAGACAGCCTGTGCGAAAGCCCCAGGTCGGGAATGGAAGGTCAGGTCCAGGGAACCACAAGTAGGCCAGTTTAGCTAGAGCAAAGTCATGTGTTAATCAGCCTGTAATAGCTAGCATTTACATAGTTCTTTAAGGTTTATAAAGCACTTTATAAATACCTCATTTGACCCTCACAACAGCCCCGGGAGGTAGGTACAATTACTATCTCCATTTTACAGATGAGGAAACCACAGTAGACTAAGTGAGGATGCCCATGGTCACAGACCTAGCATGTATCAGAAGAGGGATTTGAACTCGGGTCTTCCTGACTCCAGGTCCAGTGCTCCATCCACCGTGCCACCCAACTGTCCGATGAGGCTGACTGTGAAGGGCTTTAAATGAGGAGGAAGACTTTAAACAAAGGAGTTTGTTTTAACCTAAAGGCAGTGGAGAGCCACTGAATCATCTTAACAAGAGAGTGATAGCAGACCTGTGTTTTAGGAGTATCACTTTGACAGCTGTGGGGAACATGGATCAGAGAGGGGAGAAACTGGCTGCAGGGAAATCAGTTTGGAGGTTACTGACCCCAGGGCTCAAGGAAAGATTTCAGAGGGAGGTGACATTTGTTTTGGGTTTTAAAAGTGATTTCATAATTGAAAAAGTTGGATTCAGAAAGGGTACTGGTACGAATGGAGAACTGAGGTTTAGACAACTAGGGTGCCACTAGATTTTGGAGAACCTAGAATGCTAAGAGGAACAGAGTGAAGTTGACTTGGTAGGCAATAGCAAGTCTTCGAGCATGGGGAAGGTGAAAAGTTAGCAATTGAAATGGAGAAGGAGCAGTATGAGTGGTCACTTGCTTAGTTATATAACTTAAGGAAGTTTAGACCTTGCCACATGCTTTGCAGGATTTCTTACCCTTTCCATCTGCCCTGCAGCTGAACTTTCTTTTATGAGCCACAGGCCCCCGATTAGAGTGTGAGCTGCTTGAGAACTTGTCTCATTGTTTTCAATTAGTATCCTCAGAGTTTGGAGCAAAATAAATGCTTAATAAGTGTTCATCCATTCATTCATTCATTCATGGAGAACCGTAAGAGAGTGATGCAGAACCAGTAGAGGCCAAGGAAGGTGAGAGATGTAGAAGTGGGGAGCAGGCAACACTAACTTTTTTTTAGAGAAGAAAAATAGGGTAAGGATTGAGAAGAAGCCATTGAATTTAATGACTAGAAAAGGCCAGCCCTTAGATGTTTCGGTAGAAAGGTGGGGAAAGAAGCCCCAATTGTTAAGGGCCTAAGGAGGGAATGAAAGGGGCATAAAATGGAAGTGTAGGGTGTGGGCAACTTTTTAAGCAAGTATGATACTTACAGGGACCAGAGAAATGAGACAGTGGCTGTATAAAGTAGGAAGGTCAAGAGAAAGCTTTTAAAAAATAATTATTAGGGATACTTGAGCATGTATGTGTGTACATACACACATACACACACACAGATGAACCAGTGGAAAGGAGAGATTGAAAAGATGTATGAGAAGGAAGTGATGATGGCTAGAAAGTTTTATTGGAGTAAAGTAGGGCATAGATAGATTAGCCTTGGTAGGCTTTTAAAAAATTTTAAAATAATAATATTGTATTTTTTCCCCAGTTACATGTAAAAACAATTTTTAACATTCTTTTTTTCTTTTTTTTAAGTTTTGAGTTCCTAATTCTACCCCTGCCTTCTGTCCACTTTCCCCTGTCCTCTCCTTGAGATGGTTAGCAATCTGATATAGGTTATACATGTGCAGTCATGTAAAACATTTCTATATTAGTCATTTTTGTGCAAGAAAACTCGAAAACAAAAGGAAAAAGAAAGTGAAAAATAGTATTCTTCAATCTGTATTCGATGCCATCAGTTCTTTCCCTGGAGGTGGATAGCATTTTTCATCCTAAGTTCCTTGGGATTGTCTTCGATCACTGTATTGCTGAGAATAGCTAAGTCATTCACAGTTGATTATTATACAATATTGCTGTTCTGTGTACAACACTCTCCTGGTTCTGCTCACTTCACTCTGTATCAGTTCATGTAAGTCTTTTCCTAGTTTTTCTGAAATCATAATTCTCCTCACTTCTTATAGCACAATACTATCCATTCCAGTCATATATCAGCCATTCCTCAATTGATGGACATCCCCTCAATTTTTAATTCTTAGCTACTACAAAAAGAGCTGCTTAGCAGTCTTTTTTATTTTTTTCTCTCTGTAAGACAGTAGTGATGGAAGAGATAATGGGTGTGGATAAGTTTGGAATTGTCTTGGGCTCAGTCTTTGAGGTAGTTAATTCCCTTGGATGGAAGAAAGTGGTGAGAAATATATACAGACAGTTTTTGCTTTTCAGAAATTCACATTATGTAAATTGGTCTTTATGTAAAGAATTACGAAAAAAATTCAGATGCATATTTTGAATGAGGATCTGATTGAGCTGCTGGCTGCAAAGATTGCGGAAGAAAAACAGAAGTGTCTGAATCCAAGACTGAACCAGAAAACTTCACAATGAAAACAGTTCATCATTTGAAGCTCTTTCGTCATTTGAGTGAATTTTTCTTGTATTGAAGAGATGGATCCAAATATTTCAAGATTTTTAAAAGTTCAGAGGCTCATTGAGGATAATATTGCTTGCTAGCCTCAGATATATGAGGGGGGAAAAAAAACCACTGTCCAAACATCTTTCCGTAGCAACATTAAAAAAAAAAAAGTTGTGCTGCCAGCCACCAGAGATAAAGGGCAGGTGCAGTCACTCTCATGTTAAGATGACTCAGTGGCTTCCCATTGTCTTTATTTGAAGTCTTCCTCCTCATTTAAAGCCCATCACAATCAGCCTCATCAGAGAGTTGAGTGGCACAGTGGATGGAGCTATGGATCTAGAGTCAGGACGACCTGAGTTCAAATCCCTCTTCTGATACATGCTAGCTCTGTGACCCTTCCCCTCCCCCTACCATCCCTTCTCCCCTCCTCCCTTCCTTCCTTCTCTCCTTTTCTCCCTTTCTTTTCCTTCCTTCCCCCCCCTTTCCTTTCTTTCCTCTCCCTCTCTCACCCCCCCCAACCAATGATTTCATTGGGTGAGGGTGCTCTTGATGAGGAGCCCCCTCCAGAAATGCAGCTTGGCTCCTGTTCTGTGTCCCATATCCTTAGAGAGTCTCCTGGTACACGAAGAGGTTCTGTCATTTACCCAGGGTCACACAGCTGCTGTGTATCAGAGGGCAGGAAATGAACCCAGGACTTCCTGACTTCCCAGTCCCCTCTACTAGGCTAGGAAGGGAGGGGGTGGTGGAAACTTAGTCACTGCCCTTGAGGAACTTTAATTTGTTAATAATAGGCAGATTTTTAAGTACTTCAAGGACTTGTGGTTTCATGTGTGGGTAATCGTCCCCTGCTCCATCATACCAACCTATCTTCATTTTAGTAGATTTGCCCCAGCTGCCAACATGATAGGTTTTCCAGACACAGTTGGGTGGGTGCTTGGGTGGGACCTGCCTGGCTCACGTGCGTGCCACGAGGAGCTAGTTTAGGAACTCTTTAGTGGAGGAAAGATTAAAATGGCTTAAATAAAAAGATAACAAGTGGTTCAGACATTAAGGGTTCTAAGAATTGTCTTGTCATTCATTAATTAGAGCTGGAAGGTTCTGCAGAGGCCATCTCGTCCAACACCCTTATTTTACAAGTTAGGAAACTGAGACCCAGGGAGGATAAGTGACTTGTGAAAATTCCCTCAATAGCGAGGATTGTTGGTGAGATCTGGATGTTATTCCTTTCTGAGATCTTGACTTTATCACATCTTTTCTGGCCCTACTGTTACCCCTCTATGTAAAGTCCTTAATCACCCACCCCGTTCCTTGACTATGTGTGTACTTTTCTTGCTAGGCTCTCCTCTTTTTAAACCATTACATAATTCTTTCAAAAGTTTTATTGCTATTTTTAAAAAAAGCAGTCATTTCTGATATACTGTATCCCACACACAGCTGAACAAAGTTCTTGTAACAAAGAAACACAGTATAACAAAAGCAGCCAACTTATGCAATCTCCTGACGGCACATGCAATATTCTGTAGCCTTGGCCCTTCCTGCTAACTCCTGTCAAGAGGGCAGCAGCTAAGGTTGTCAGCTTGGACCAAAATCCAGATCTCCTGAATCATAGTACAAAGTGTGTGTGGGTGTGGGTGTGTGTATATGTGGGTGGTATACGGCAACATTTCAGAGACATTCTGAACAATTTGTTTTCTTAGCCTGTAATATACACACTTGTATGTGTGTATTTGTATATTTACATATACAAACACATGCACATATCCAAATGAGGAAAGTTAGACTTTCAAGTTTTTAGATGAGATTTTAAATGTTTTGCCCATAGTCATACCACAAATGCATTTGAGGCAACATTCGAGTTCAAATTCTCCTGACTCTGTCAGCTGGGCTCTATTCACTGTGCTACCTGTCTGTTCCTAGATATCGGGAATTACTGGGGGACTTAGCACCTCTGTCATTGTGAGAGGCACTGTGGTTTAGTAGATAGTGTGTGGATCTTGGAGTTAGGAAGACCCAAGTTCAAATCTCACTTTTTTTTTTTCTCTTTCGTTAGGCAATTGAGGTTAAGTGACTTGCCCAGGGTCACACAGCTAGTGACTATTATGTGTCTGAGGTCGAATTTGAACTCAGGTCCTCTTGACTCCAGGGCCGGTGCTCTATCCACTGCGCCACCTAGCTGCCCCTCAAATCTCACTTTGACTCTAGCAGTGTGACCATAGACAAAACACCTAATTTGTGTGAGTCTGTTTCCTTATTTGTGAAATATGGATGATAATGCCCTACAGTGCCTGGAACATTTTTGTTCAGTCATGTCTGACTTTTCAAGACCCCATTGGGGTTTTCCTGGCAAAGATACTGGAGTGCATTGCCATTTCCTTCTCCAGCTCATTTTACAGTTGAGGAAACAGGCAAACAAAGTTAAGTGACTTGTTTGGGGTCACACAATTAATATTCGGAGGCTGAATTAGAACTCTGGAAGATGAGTCTTCCTGGCTCTAGGCCTGGCACTCTCTCCACTGTACCACCTAGCTGCCTGGAACATAATAAATATTTAATAAATGCTTGTTGATTTGACATGATGGTAGTACATACTTGATAGGTTTGTTGTAAGGCTCCTATGAGATGATGTATTTTTGTTTTGCTAACTTTAAGGTGCTATATAATATAAAAATGATATTAATATTAATAACATGAATGACAATAATTTGAACCGCATCTGCCTCAGCTGCTTGAATGGTACAAATAACATTTAGTTTTAAATTGGTTTTGCTAATCTTATTAGTCCATCAACTTGGCAGCAAGCCAGTCCTGGTCCAAGGAGGGTGCGTTACTTGTCTTTCCAGAATGCCTTGACCTCCACAGAAGTCTTATCTTTCTAGTTTTTTTTTTTTTTTTGAAAAAAAAAAAAAAAACAACAAATCCTCTGCTAGATTAGGACTGGAGAATCTAGGGAAGACCACAGAGAACAAGGATGCGTGTAAATCATTTTACACACAAAGATGAATTTCTGACAAGTTTTGTGTGCAAATTGCACTGTCTTAAGTATCTGGCAGGATCTGGCTCTGCCTTTGTCCCTTTAATTCTGTGGGTGATGCACATCATTTTGGACAAGGTCTAAAAGCTGAGATTGCTGAGAGATGATATTTTGGGGCCAGTCTTTTTCCCATATAATTTTTTTTCTTTTTGATGTTGTAAGCCTAGTGTTATAAGACAAGGGTGATGTGTGACATGACCCTCCCCTCCCTACCAAATGTTTTCTGTTAACCTTAGAAATAGCCATGCTTTGGTGATAGGGGTAAGGAATGGACATGTGATTTTGTCATTGTAGGAAATTCTCTAAGACTATTAAGTGGCAGAGGGGATGATGACTTGCATTGTTAGAAGGTGTTTCCTCTTTTGGGGGAGATTGCTTACACCAAAGCAACCAGGGACCCGGTGCTAATAATAGATATTTATCTAGTACTTCAGAATTTGCAAAGTATTTTACATATGTTATCTCCTATGAGCCATACCACAGTCCTGTCCGTAATGCAACTACTATCTATTATCTGTACTTTCAAAGATGAGGAAACTGAGTTATTTGGACTACTTGCCCAAGGTTATCCAGGTAATAAGTATCAGAGATGGAACTTGAATTCAGATCTTCCTGACTCCTAGGTCAGCACTCATTGCACTACACTGGATTCTTTCTTGATATGTTATAAAATATTGTTGGGTAGAGCAGGCGGTTGTATTAACTAATCAATCTCGTAGGTTCCAACTTGGGCCACAATTACAGGCCTATACATAATTTAATCTGATTACCAAAAAAGGAATGTGGCAAATTTAAATTTCCAGAGGAGGGGGGAACAGAGAAAATCTCAAACAGAAGTGTTTTGTTGATATATGTGATAGACCTCTTTGTTGTGAGAAAGACAGCTCTCCGAGTCCTCTCTTGAAGAGTGGAAAGAGTAATGTTGCATATTTTAGTCAAGTTTTCCCCCACTCTTGTCTTCCTTCACCACCCTTTTAAAAGTTCTGGTGCTTTCTGAAGTTGAGAAGGGATCTGGTTGTTGGCAGGATGAGATGAAACTCTTAATTATGTTATTCACATGAGTTCTGGGTGGGGTGGATGGAAATGTAATGCTCACTTTTTCCTCCGTGGGAATCTAACACTGTGCCCTTTTGTTATCACCCTTGTTCTCTAGGCATTAAGTGTAACGGAGACCCTGATTAAGCCTTTGGAAAAATTCAGGAAAGAGAAGCTTGGAGCTGTAAAGGTTTGTCCCTTTTTGGAATGTACTTGTAAACAGAACATGTGTTGCTATTTTGAAATGCTGGTTTACCTACATTTGGAAACTTGGGAGAGCTTCTGCTTTACAATTTGTGAGAATTTTCATCTTTTGGGGTGAATATGAAGTCACGAATACAAATACAGATTCCTAGGAAGGACAGTGAAAATTGCTGTTGTGATAGCCTTTGGCAGCCTTTTCCATTCCTAAAACTAGTTTGTGTGTTTATCCTACTGGTACTAAATCTATTGGGACCTCCCATTACCAGTCAAGGCTGATGAAGATGGAGATGACAATAATAACTGACATGTGTATCATGTTTTGGGGTTTTCAAAGTGCTTTATGTACATGGGGTTAAGTGAACCTCTAAACAAAATAGCATCTTTTTCTTTCATTCAAGTTTCAATAATTTTTTTAAAAAAGTTCATAGTCTGGGAGGTAAAGTGCTATTTTATGTAAGTTACCTATATTTACCAGCTCATTTTGGGATCTGGCCAGTACTTAAGCATGAATACTGTTATTGCCAAAGAGCTCCCTGGGATATGTTTGTTCATCAATAGCAAATGGTGGGAATCTTGGTTTTGTATTAGGTCCCGAAGGTTCTTGTATCACATGTGGGAGCAATAAATTATGTTTATTGTGAATGAGGAGCAGCTAGGTGGTGCAGTGGTTAGAGAGCCAGACCTGGAGTCAGGAAGATTCCTCTTCCCGAGTTCAAATCTAGCCTCAGACTCTTACAAGCTGTGTGACCCTGGGCAAGTCACTTAACTCTGTTCGCCTCTCTTTCCTCATCTGTAAAATGAGCTGGAGAAGGAAGTGGCAAGCTGCTCCAGTATCTTGGTCAAGAAAACCCCAAATGGGATCACAAACAGTCAGACACAACTGAAACAACTGAACAGCGTTGTGGATGACTGACCTTTTCTGCTTTGTGATCTCAGGGAGAACTGCTCAGAGGGAAGGAAACAAGAATTTATATGGTGTGCTTAGTGCTTTTAACAAATATTATCTCATTTGATCCTCACACTTGTGAGGGAGGTGCTATTATTATCCCCATTTTACAGTGGAGACAACTGAGGCAAAAAGATGTGAAGAGACTTGCCCAGGGGCTATACAGCTATTAAGTCTGCTGTTGGATTTGAACTCACTTCATCCTCATTCCATGGCTAGCACTTTGTCCACTGCGCCGTCAGCTGTCTCTCAGAAGAACAAGACTAGGAAAGAGTTTTTATAGATTAAAGTACTTTGCACTTAATACAGACATGAGGCTGTCTATCTGTACAATCATCACAAGCCTTTCATATCTAACAATTGAATCTGTTAAACATGTTTATTGATTTTTTAAAATAATTCATTACAACTTTCTAATACCTACCTCCTCATAAAAACCCCTCCTGTGTAATGAATTAGTATGGTTGGGGGCAGCTAGGTGGTGCAGTGGTTAGAGCACCGGCCCTGAAGTCAGGAGAACCTGAGTTCAAATCTGGCCTCAGACCAAACACTTGACACTTACTAGCTTTGTGACCCTGGGCAAGCCACTCAACCCCAACTGCCTAAGCAAAAAACAAAACAAAACAAAAAAACAAAAAACCCCCCCAAAAAACCAAAAACAAATTAGTATGGTTAAGCAAAAATATCCTGGTTCATTGGTTATGTCTCACAACATGTGCATCATTTCACATTTTACTCTTTCACCTCTTCCTTGAGATTGCAGAGGTGTGTTTCACTGTTAGTGTTCTGGAATCAGTATTTATCATATTTATCAAAGTTCTGATTTCTTTTAATCCAACATTTAATCTTAAAATAATACAAATCCACAGGCTCCTTGAGCTCACAGGGATGGTAGTGATTACACAGTTTACATATTTTGTTACAGATGATGAAACTGAGGTCCAGAGAGGTGCGAAGTGTCAACAGAGTTAAGATTTGAACACAGAACCTTTGACTCCACATTCAATACTTTTTTCCATTATGTAAGAAACTCCATCTAATTCCAAATATATAGTCAATATCTACCTTCACCTAGCCCTCATACAAATGATTTCTTTGTTTGGAGCCCTGTGGTTAAAACATTTTTCCTGTGTTCTTTTTCTAGTTTTATGTCTTTTTCAGGGTTTATCCACTTTGAACTGACTTTTCAGATCCCTTCTGACTCTGATATCTTCTACCTTCATTCTTAATTTCACAGCATTACCAAATCTCAGGGTTGGAAGAGATGTAAAGGACCGTTTAGTCCTTCTTTTATCTGAATAGGAATCCTTTCTCAAACTTATCTGTCAAGTGATCAGCCAGTTTTTGCTGTAAGATTTCATGGTAGGCAGAACCCATTCCCTCCCTACATAATCCATTCTCCTTTTGGACAGCTCTGATAGGTAGGACGTTTTTCCTCATATCCAACATAATTTAATTAGGTAAAGAAGACAATCTGAAGGTGGGTCTCCATTAGTTTTACTTAAAGAGCATTTGCTTTAAACTGATAACTTAAACCTGGAATTGGGTGTTTTGGTTATTCTGTGCATGGCACTGAGCTGAGAAGACCTTGCTTTAACTCTTGCCTGACCCCTACCAGCTGTGTGGCCTTATTTAACCCCTTTAGGGCTTGAAGCAGCTTCTCTAAAGTTGTGCACCATATAACTCTGTGGGTGAAAAGAATTTCTGTACTGAGAGTCCCTCCACACTGATTATATATCACATGTATATATATTTTAAATACTTATATTTTAAGATAATATACGTGCATCTCTTAAATCCTTTAGGTATTTGAGTATTTCAGAGGATAATAACATTTTTTATACCATAATGATTTGTCGTGTTCATTTTCTCAAATTTTATATGCTGGTTTTATACAGGTAGATTTTATATACAGGTTTCTTCACAATAGGTATTCTTATTTCAGTCTATGAATTAGTTTTTTTTTTCTTTTTAAATTAGAACTTGAATGAAAGGTCCTATTTCAACCCTAAAGACTCAGAGTGACTTTTAAAAGATGAATATATCTCATTATGTCTGTCATTTAGCTGAATTTAATGAAATTCTTTTTTCTGCATATGTATTTATAGGATCACAGGTTAGATGTAGGGCTAGAAAAGATGGTGGAGAGTATTTAATCCATCCCTTTCATTTTACTGAAACAGAGTCCGATAGAGCTAAAGGGACTTACCCAAGCTCCCACAGGTAGTAAGTGGAATAGATAGGATTTGAACTCATATACTTGATTCCAAGTTCATTGTTTTTTCCACTGTATAATAATACCTCTGTCATATTTGTTTTCTGTCTTTCACTCTTCTTGTCAAATATTCTTGGTCTCCCTTCATTGGGAAAGTTAATACTTGCCAAGAGATATCACAGAGCCCTTTGCAAAATAAATAGTTCTATTTGGATGCTAAAGCAGGCTCTCATTTTTCTCTCTTACTTACTTACTCACTCACTTACTCAGCTTTCCCTCTGGCCTACCTTCCTCCACAGGTTAGAACTAGTTCACAGAGCCTTTTTGTCCACTCTGGCCTCTGAGTGAATAGTGGGTCTCCTCATTGATTTTTTTTCCTCCAGTAAGAAGGCTAGTTACCTTACTTACCAGGAGTTACCAAACTTACCAGGAGAGTTGATGATGGGTTGAGAATGGGGGTACTTTATTGCTAGAATACCCTAGAGTAATTCTCACATTAGAACCTCTGTGGAATTGTAGTTTACCTTCTTAGAGTAAGTAAGATTGTTCCCAGGAACCAGAGATAGCCTGAGAATCTGGATATTGAATTGCTTTCTGAAGCCAAATACTTTTTAATTTGTTTAGAAAAATGTTGTTTTGTTTCTGGCTAATTGGCCTGTATTGAACCCTTAAAACCTAACTTAGAGCTCAGAGGTACCTTAGAGGTCACGTAGTCTAAAACTTTTATTTGACAGATGAGGAAACTGAGGTCTAGACAGGGCACATGTCTTGGCCAGGGGTCCCATAGGTAAAACCAGTACTCAAACTTATGTTTCCTGGGTCCCGTTTCAAGGCTGTTCCCATTCCATTTCATTGCATCCCAAAATGTTTGACCAACATTCAGTTTTCACATGAGGATTAAATGATTTTGGCAAGGGAAGACGGATGGGGGTAGGAAAACAGATGACCTTATTGGAGGTTTTCCACACATGAATATCACCATTTCTGGTTGTCCCTTTCCCTCCCCTTTGTCCCATATAGTAATGTTATTCTCTTTTTTAGACTGAGGCTCTTTTCTTCCATCTGTTTCAGTTCTGTTTAATCATGATTTCTTCAGTTCCTGGAGCCACAGTCATGTGCATAAGCTTGGCTTTTGCTTACTTTGAATTGTTAGGTGGTTTCTGTTAATGGGATATTGTCAAGATTAAAAAACAAACTAAAAACAAAAGCAGGAGTCTCTGAATCCCTCCTTTCTTTCAACTCATTTCAGCAAACACTTATTAAATGTCAGGTGTGTGGAAAACATCATGCTAGGCCCTGGAGGGAATAAAACCTCTAGAGAATACAATAGTGCCTGTCCTCGCGGAGCTTGCAATCTTATTAGGAGAATGTCTATGTCTACCCAAAGAAATATGGTACAGGATAATGTAAGATAAGTACACCAGAGAGGAGTAAATGACTCGCATTTGAAGAGTTCTCTAAGATCGTGGGATTGTAGGTCAACCTAGGGCTGCAAAGGACCTCAGAGGACATCTAGGCCAGGTTCCCCCCTTATTTTACAGATGAGGAAACTGAGATTCAAGGAAAAGTGGCTTCACCAAGCTCATACAGGTAGTAAATATTAGAGGCAGGGTTTGAATCTGATTTTGCTGACATCAGAGTCAATGCTATCCCCACTGTACCACATTTACCTTTTCTCAGAACAGCACTGTTAGATACTGGAAGTCCTGTTTTGCCCATTTTGTAGACGAGAAAGCAGACTGGGTTAAATGACTTCTCTGGGGTTCCATAGCTACTAATTGTTTATTTGTGGGTTGGAGTCAGTACCTCCTCATTCCAGGTCCAGTCCTCTCTCCATTATACCATGATGTATAAATAAGATGCTTTGGAAGGTTTGTGAGGGAGAAAGGTTGTTACCAAGAGGGGATGGGGATCAGGGATTGCCTTGAAGAAGCGGTATTAAGTCTTAAAGAATGGGTAGATTTTGATAGGTATAGGTAGAAGGAAGGAGGTTATTCTAGATGTGGGGAATTAGTGCACCAGAAGCATAGGGGTGATGAAGCTTGGATTCTATATGGTGGGCTGAGAGCAGGTCACTGTAGTATGTGTGGGGTAGAAGAGGATGATAGAGGTAGATTGTGAAAGTCTTTGCCAAATTAACAAGTCTGAATTTTGTTCCATAGACCTTAGGGAACCATCAGAAGGTTTTGAGGAGTGGCATCCCAGTATGTCGATCATCAAGATTTATTAGGTACTTACTTTGTACTAGGCTCTGTGCTAAAGGATGAGGATCTAAGAGAAGTCAAAACAGTGGTCCCTGCTCTCTGGGAGCTCACATCCTGATGGAGGAGATGACATGTAAACAACCGTATACCTACAAGACACAGCATAAATGGGAAGTAATCTCCAAGGGAAGGCCCTGGCAGTGGGGTGCGATAGGCCTGGGAAAAGCCTGTTGCAGAAGGTGGGATTTGAGCTGAGTGGTAGAGGAAGTCAGGAGGTGGAGGTGAGCAGGGGAGACATTGCATGTGTGGGACACAGCCAGTCAGGAGACAGAGTGTCCTGGTCTAGGAACAGCAAGAGGATCCTGGTCACTGGATGATTTTATTTTTTATGTATACACACACACACACACAACATACATGTGTGTATATATATGTTTATGTATGTGTGTGTATGTATACATACACACACATCCAGCAGGCAGATGGAAATTTTGAGTTGTAGCTCAGTGTGAAACTTTGGATTTTGGGGGGAATTATCTACATAGAAGTGATCAGTGAAACCAGAGGAGTGGATAGGCTTGCCAGGGGAGACAATTCAGAGACATGGGACTTGAAGGCAGTGATGGCCTCTTGGCTCATACATTTTGCCCTCCCATGTCCCACCACCAGGAAACATTGGCCAGAGCCCCTGGAGCTTTCTGAGTGACATATCATTCAGCACTTGAGTTAGAACCTTAAGGTCCTTGGTCCTCTCCAGGCCTCCAGTAGCTGTTTTTCCTCCTGGGCCTATTGTGTCCCTCCAGCCCCTTACATACCTCATTTTGGTTATCTTTAATTACTACATATGACACAGTATATAACCCCATCCTTTCCTCATCCAGCAGTCTCATCTCTGACCAGTGTAGATAGTGTCCTTCCCAAGGTTTGGTCCTTAGTCCTGGCCCACTGTAGTATTGTAGAACGATTTCTGGATTTGAAGTCAGTTCAAATCCCAACTCTGTCATTAACCTAGTTGTGCTACCTCAGGCAATCACTTTGACCTTTAAGCCTCTCTCTTCTCATCTGTAAAATGGTAATAAAATAAATCTTGTACTGTCTATCTTACGAGAATATTGTACATTTATAAGATAGTATATACATTTCAGTTTTCTTTCTTTTTTTTTTAATCAAACCAGTGCTTTATGGAACGCTCCTTCTGGCATGAGCAAACTCTCTTATATTCTCAACTTTCTTCACAAGCGTTATGTAGACTTTTTGTTTTTCCTCTGATGGTACTTCTTTCTTTGTAACTTGCTCCAGCAGAGGAGGCTACCCTCTTATCTCACATCCTGAGGACTAGGGACCTTGTTCACTCTTGCTTCTTGAAGACTGTCCCCTTACCTCTAGGACATTCACCCACCTTCCTCTTCCGATATCATCCTTGGGGAGTTGTCATCTACCTCAATTATCTATCTCTGACCCTAGCCTCATGTTTCCTTAGCCAGCGCAATGGATAAAGTGTCGGGCTTGGAGTCCGGAAGACCTGAGGTCAGTTCTGGCCTCAATTTACTAGCTGGGCCGGTCACTTAACCCTTGTATGCCTCAGTTTCCTCATTTGTAAAATGGGAATAATAATAGCACCTACCTCTGTTGTTTTGAGGATCAGATGAGGTTATAATTGTACAGTGCTTAGCACAGTGCTTGGCACATCGTAAGCACTATATAAATTTTAATTGTTGTTGTCGTCATCATCATCATCATCATCGCCATTACCATCTCCCAACTCTACTCTGGCCGTCCCTTGGAACTTATCATAGGACTGTAGATTTAGAACTGAGAGGGACCTTAGAAGTCATCTTGTCCAATTCTCTCATTTTACAGATGAGGGAACCAAATCCTGGAGAGTTTCAAGTACTTGTTTAGGGTCACACAGCATGTACATGGCAGAACTTGGCTTTGAATCTAGTTCCTCAGGCTCCAGACCCAGCATTTTTACTCATGGCGCCATGTTGTTTTCCCTTGGGATTGTTCCACCTTTTAATGCTTCCATTTGAAATTTTCTTCTCTGACCGCAGTCCCCTTATATTTTTACCTGTCACGGTTAAGTTTAATTCAGTAGACATTCATAAAGTGACTACTGTGTGGAAGACACTGTGCTTGGTATTGAGGATACAAGGACTAAATCAATGAAAAACCATTTCTGCCCTCAGTAAGCTTATATTCTACTGGGCAGGGGATACTGTAGTTATACAGATAAATACAAGATAATTTGAAAAGAGAAGGGCACCAACCATCAGGAGGGAGAGGATTAGAAAAGACCAAGAACCTACTCTTCATCTTCATCCCTGCCTCTAGCTTTTACTCCTCCCTGGTTCTCCATTCTCTCAGTTGTCTCTAGGCTTCCCTTGCTTTCCTGCCCAGAATGGACTTTAGAATCAATGCTTTTACTAGAATCCTATCATTGACATCATTTCCCTTTAACCTCCTCCATGCCAGTTCAAGAATATTACAATTAGAGCTGGAAGGAACCTTGGAGGTCATCTAGCCTAACCTCTTCATTTTACAGAAGAGGAAACTGAGGCCCAGGGAGATTAAGTGGCTTTCCCAGGGTGACCCAGGTAGGAAGTGACTTGTGTCTAGAGCCAGCATTGATTACTGCTTTTCCCTATTTGAGGATGCTCATGCCAGCTTCTTTTTCTGCTCCTGTCTTGCCTGGTATTGCCGGGGAAAAATCATAAAGCCATGCTCATTGGTCTCACTACTAATGTATGCTGTTGTCATCATTGACATTTACATTGTGCTTGCTGTTTAACCTCAGCTGGGCCCTCACTGCTGCCCAGTAAACTGTTGGAAAGAAGGAGTAATTATATCTCAGACTTCAGGACCCTTTGCCAAAACACAGTGGCATTTGTCCTATAGCATTCCATGTGTGAAAGCAAGTAATTCTGTTTCGCTTAGTGGGCGGGATGTTGTCCCTTGGCTAAATTCTTTGTTTCCAAAGACTTGATGTCATCTGTTACTTTCCCAAATTTACCCTTATTAATCTTGTTTTCATGCATACATAATACTTTTATTGAATTAGTTGAGTGTTTTATTTGCTGATGTCAGCATCCCAGGGACCTCTCATTCTGCGCTTCGCTGGAAATTGACCAAGTGAGAGAGAACACATTTTTAAATGATTTCCACTAATTACTAGGCTACAGGGGTCATGAATTTGCTTAGAAATGCATGCTGATTTTTGTTAATTTTACTTATTTTTAAATTTTACTTTTTTCAATGAACATGATTCTGTTTTTTTTTTTTTTTTCCCTCTTACTCTTCTTCTCCCCTATTTGGAAAAGAAAAAAGGGAAATCAAAACCCTTGTAACATATTTGCTTAGCTAAGCAAGACCAATTCCTACATTAGCCATGTTCAATAAATATATGTTACATTCTGTACCCTGGGTACTCTCTGTCAGAAGGTGGGTAGCATGTTACATCATCAGTCCATCGAAGTTGATTAGACGATTTTATTTTATTCAGGTGAGCAGCCATGAGTGAAGATTTACCTTTATGGCAGTTTTTAATGTGTGCCTGATATAGTCAACAAAGGCAATGGTATTCCAAAAGGTAGTAAGATACTAATTATAATGGTGGTAATAATAATAGCTGGAATTCATATAGCACTTTAAAGTTTGCAAAGTGTATTACATACATTATCTCATTTTATCCCAACAACAATGCTGGGTGGTGGGTGCCAGATGAGGGAACTGAGACTGGCAAAGGTGAAGTGAGCCCAGAGTCACAGAGGCAGTGAATCATCAAGTCAGCTGGCATGTAATGAGTACGTATTATATATCTGGCAGTGTGCTGAGCACTGGGAATGCAGATTCAGGTATAACAAGGGGGTGTCATGTGTGGCTCAGAGAGAGTCAGGAATAGAACCGTCTGTAACATCTTGTTTCCACCTACCCTTCTCCAAGCATGACTTTAATTACTGTAGGGAGGGGAAGCAGGAGGTTGGAATGCCATTGGCTGGCCATTTTGCACTCCTCAGAAAGAGAAGTACTCCTGTACTCCTAGGTACAGGGCTAGAATTTTATTTGCTCTGTTATGTATTGTTAGTCTAGGGGATATGGTTTTCAGGTTCTAACTAAACTCCTGATAGTTATTTCTTAAGGGGAAAAGAGGACCCAAGTGTAAAGTCCAGAAAATGGTTCGAGTTGTGTTTAATTAGTGTTACATGGCAGGAGACCAGAGAGACCCCATTCCATCATCTGTCTGTCCCCTGTACTGGCTTCTTCTCATTGGCATGGGACCCTTCCTGCCTGCAGGGGCAGGGAGATGCCACTCCTTCCTCTTTCTTCTCTTGTCCTGGCCTGCCTTCAGGGATAGGAGAGAAATAATATTCCATCGGCTTCCTTTGCTAGTCTAGTGTCCGAGCTTCCTAAAACCTTGAGAGGATATGACCCTGAGGCCAAACCCATAGTGATGTTAATAACCCTCTTGAATTCATTAGGAAATGATTCATAAACTCCCATTTGGTTACAGCCCAGAGATTCTGAACCCCAGCTGTCATTATACAAACCCCCTTCAATGTCCCTTACTGCTCATTCCCTTCAAGCCCCTGCAGGATTAATATCCCACTCTAAAAATTCCCAAGCTTTACATTGGAATAGAGCTCCATGGGTAACAAATTGCTTTCATCTTACATCTTTTCCTTTTTCACTGCTTTCATATTTTGGCTGTCACAGAGACCTGGCTCCCTCCTGATGACATAGCCACACTCTAGCCCTAGGTGCACTTTCATACATTCCCAGACTGCCGGGTTGAGGTGAAAAAGTTGGAATATTCCTTGCTCCCCATTGTTACCTCAGGCTCTCCCTCTGCCACAGTTACTCAGTAACCTCTTCTCATTTGAGGTTCACTCAATCTGTATCTCTACCACTCAGTCAGAATTTTGGCAGTTGTTTATTGATTTTCAGGACACTCCCCTTCTTTCTTTCTTTTTTATTTTTATTTCACTAAATATTTCCCAATTACATGTAATTTTTTTAAACATTTTAAAAATTTTGAGTTCCCAATTCTGTCTCTCCCTCCCTCCCCTCTGACCTCCTTGAGAAGACAATTTGACATTGATTATATACATGTCAGGTTATGCAAAACATTTCCATATTAGTCATAATGTAAAAGAAAATGCATACCAAAAAAATAAATAAAGTAAAAAAGTATGCTTTAATTGGCATTCAGAGTTCATCAGTTCTCTCTCAGGAGGTGGATAACATTTTTCATTGTGGGTCTTTTGGAACTTTGTTGGATCATTATCTTGATCATAAGTCTTTTGAAGTTGATCATCCTTATAATATTGGTGTAACTGTGTACAATGTTCTCCTGGTTCTTTTCACTCCACTTTGCATCAGTTCATTTAAGTCTTTCCAGGTTTTTCTGAAACCACCCTGCTCGTCATTTCTTTTTTTATTTTTAGGGGGAAAGGGAAAAAGACTCAGTGAGAATCATTTATTCCCACTTTTTCTCCATCCATCCATCTATCCATCCTTGCATGTATGTATGTATGTATGTATGTATCTGTGTTACATTTTGAGTTCTGAACTGTCTCCCTCCCAACCTGCGTTAGAGAAGGCCAACATGTGACACAGATATATATGTGAAAACCATACTATATGTACTTCCACATGTCAGTTATTTCTCTGGAGATGGATAGCATCTTCCTTTATAGGTCCTTCATAATTGATTTATATGTTCACATTACTCAGAATAGCTTAGTCATTCATAGTTACTCTTTGAATGATATTACTGTTACTGTATGCAACATTCTCTTGGTTCTGCTTATTTCACTTCTCATTATTTTATGAAAGTTTTTACATGTTTTTGTAAAGTCAATCTATTCATCATTTCTTATAGCACAGTAATATTCCATCACAATTGTATATCACAATTTGTTCACTCATTCCCCAATTGATGGGAATCACCTCAATTTACGATTTTTTTTCCACTACCCGAAAACACCTACTATAAATATTTTTGTACAAAATAGGCCCTTTTCCCTTTTCTTTGCCATCTTTGGGATACACACCTAGTAGTGCTATTGCTGAGTCAAAGGGTATGCATGGTTTTATAGCTCTTTGGACTTAGTTCCAGATTGTTCTCCAGAATGGTTGGAGTAGTTCACAACTCTACCAGCAGTGCTCCAATTTTCCCATATCTCCTCCAGCATTTCTCATTTTCCTTTTTTGTCATGTTAACAAGTCTGATAGGTGTGAGGTGGTATCTCAGACTATAATTTGCATTGCTCTCATCAGTAGTGATTTAGAGCATTTTTTCACGTGACGATTGATAGCTTTGATTTCTGCTTCTGAAAATTGCCCATTTATATCCTTTCACTGTTTATCAACTGGGAAATTTTCGCTTTTATTTTTATATATTTGTCTCAGTTTCCTATATATTTGAGAAATGAGACCTTTTTCAGAGAAACTTGCTCTAAAAATGTCCTTCATTTTTTTGCCTTATTTCTAATCTTTATTGCATTGTTTGTTTGTGAAAAGCCTTTTAATTTCATGTAGTCAAAATTACCTTCGCTATCTCTCGTTTGGTCATAAACTCTCCCCTTAGCCCTAGATCTGACAAGTGCATGCATTTTTCCACACTCCCCCAGTTGACTTATGACATCCCCCATTGTGTCTAAATCATTTAGCCATTTTGATGTTATCTCGTATATGGCATGAGGTATTGGTTTGTGCATAGTTTCTGCCGAACTCTTTTCCAGTGTTTCCAGCAATTTTTGTCCAATGGACTCCCTTCGTTCTTCAACAAGTCCAGTGCTTGCAATCTTTCACTCTTCCCCAACTCCTGCCCTCGTGCTAGGGGACTTCAGTATACATATGAATATCCCCTCAAACATTTTTATCTCCCTGTTTTTCAGCATGCTTTTTTCTTGTGACCTACTCTTCACCCTGCCTTAGCTACAGACGGAGATGTTCGTATCCTCGACTTGCCATCACCCACAATGCTCCACCTTCAGGTTTATAAACTCTGAAATTTTCCCTTTTCATCACAATGTGTTATCACTCTACTTCTCCCTCTGTCTTGAAACCCCAAACCTTGTTCTTTGTCCACACCGTGATTCCTCAATCCCATGACCACCTAATTCTTTCCCAGCCCATCTCCCCCACATTTTTTTTTCTCCTTCATTCCTTTCCCATCTTGACCCCTTATTGAGCCAGTTCAGCTCTACCTTGTCTTCTTCTGTTGGGTCTCTTGCCTGCTTGTACTGTCGCCCTCAGCCCTGGATGAGTCCCTCTACTTTCTGCTCTTACTCCTACTCATGTGTTGCTGAATGAAGCTAGAGAATGTCACAAAATTGTGCTGACTGGGTCCACTACAGATTTATGTTATGTCATCTCAACAGGTCCTCACTTCAATAGGCAAATCTTTTTATACCCACCTTATTGACTCATTGTCCCACTCCCCAAAGTAGCTTTTCCAAACCTTTTCTTCCACCCTCAAATCTTCCATAGTCCCCCTTCCTCCCTTCTTATTTGAGAAACGTATCATATTCCATTGAAAAAATAGAGACCATTGACTGAAGAGCTTCCGCTTCTCCCCTCCTCAACCTCCATCTCCCAGATGCCTTTGCTAATGTTTCCTTGTTCACCCCTGTCTCATATAATGAGATGGCCCTTCTCCTTCCCAAGGCCAACCCCTCTACACGCGCAAGTGATCCCATTCCATCCTGTCTTTTCCAGTAGATTGCCTCCTCTGGTATCCCTAATTTTTCTACTTACATCAATCTCTTCTTGTCTTTTTCTGCTTCCATACTGCCTACAAATGTATCCATGTCTCCCTCCTCCTAAAAAATCTCTCACTTGATCCATCCCCTTGCTTTCTCCCTCCACCCCCCCCCACCATTGTTAGATAAAGGGAATATAGGAGAAATAAAAATAAAGAAGTAGTACTAAAATACAGGGGTCAGCTAGCACAAGAAAAAGAAACATTCCAGGAAAGGTTGGAATTGCTTTTTATTTTGAGTTAGGAAAGTAGAAGTTTGGAAATAAGGAAGAGAATGTTCTGTATTCCTGGAAATGGTATAACATGAGGTAAAGTCAAAGGAACGTTTTGAAAACAGGAGGAACAGAACACCCTCCTTGGCATTCGATAAATGTTTATTAAAACTATTAATAAGTTGAACAGAGTCGCTGTAGGGAAAGCCTGTGTATTTTAACAGTTCACTTTCTTGTTCTGTTTTTCCTTAAAGGGGTCATATTTAACCCAGTTCAGGGCAATACCTGAATAATTTTTATAAATATCGACAGTCAGTACACATTTGGCAATATCACCAGACATTTAGGCCCTTCTGCCATCTTGCTACATCTATTACAGAAAATATCAAATAAGAGATCAAGAAAGAAGGACGGTAGGATTGATCAGTCATGAGATTGTGCATCCTGCATGGTGTGCATCCTGCAGTCCTCAGGATCTTTACACATGACCTGCTGTTATGCCCTTTAGACCTCCAGGTCCTGTTGTCTGATCTGCTAGTGCACCTGCCAGACCTGCTGACCTCAACCCTCTGTTAAACTTCTAAGACTAATAGGCCTTTTCGCTTGCCCTGCAACTGATCTTTTTTTTTTTTTATCTCATCTTCTTCAAATAGAGGGGTAGTTCTTTTTTTTTTCCCTTTATATGAGGCTATTGAGGTTAAGTGACTTGCCCAGAGTCACACAGGTAGTGAGTGTTTATGTGTCTGAGGCCGGATTTAAACTTAGGTCCTCCTGACTTCAGGGGGGAGTTCTTTCGGAGTACAATTGTCTTTTTTTTTTTTTTAATTTAAACATTTTTTAAAAATTAAAAAATTTTTTTACTTATATTTCAGTTACTCTACACAGTTCTTGCACATAGTAAGCAATTTAAAAATGCTTTTGCATTTATTCCTTCACTCATTCCTGTATTCTGGTGTACTGTTAACTGTATTGCAAGAGGGTGTTGCAGGAATGGTGGCTTCAGAGTCAGGAAGATTTCCTCCCTAACACTTATTAGAACAAGACGCATAGTCTTTCTGAATATTGAGCAACTACGTAAGATTGAATTGCTAAATTACAGGTTGTAAGTGGAGAGAGATCTGAGGAAATTATAGCTCCTTTGTATATTTTTATGCAGCTGTGGTGTGTCAGTGGATAGAATGCCAAGCCTAAGTCTTCCTGGGTTCAAACCTGGCCTCAGATGCTTACTAGCTGTGTGACCCTGAACAAGTCACTTAGGCCCCGTTTGCCTCAGTTTCTTATCTATAAAATGAGCTGGAAAAGGAAATGGCGAACCCCTTTAGTATCTTTGCCAAGAAAACCCCAAATGGGATCACAAAGAGTCAAACGTGTCTAAAACAACTGAACAATGTGTGGCCTGAGAGTAACTTTATGAGAGTAATGTTTTCAAAATGTTTCCTATAACTTTTTCATTTTTTTGGACATATCTGTACAGTGCTTTATTCTTTGTAAAATTTTTAATTTGTCTTATCTCATTTGAGCTTAGTGGCAGCCTTGGAAAGTAGGCACTTGAAGTATTAATTATCATCCCTTTTGTGTAAATGAGGAACAGAGTGAGAGTGGGAGAGGTCAAGGTCTTGTTTATGGTCACAGTAACCAGCAAAATCACTTTTCATTTTAAATCAGTCTTATTTTTGTTTCCTACCTACACAAAGTTTGTTTTTGTTAATGTAAATTCCGGGGCAGGGTCTTTGCATCCCCAGTGCCTGGCATGCTGTAGGCACTTAATAAACAGTTTATTGACTGTTTATTATAATCATATTATAATATTATATTTATTTATATAAACTATATATTATATAATGATATATATTATATAATACAATATATTATATTAAATCATATTACTGTATATTATACAGTAATAAATTAATAAGATATTAATTATATTAAATATAATATTAACACATAAATTATATATAATATTATATATAACAGAATTAATCATATAATAAATTATAATGAATAAAATAATAAAATAAATATAATAAACTATACAATAATATATAATTATAATAATAAATTTATTATAATTGACAGTTTATTATAATGTACACTACATTCATTTTTACATGGCATGAGGACTATCAGTGTAGAGGAGGCAATGTGGGGTTCAGGGTCTGAGAAACCTGGGTTCACCTCCTATCTCTGCTTATTACTTCTTGCACGACCCTTGATCAATCACAACCCTCTATGATCTCCGATTTCTTAATCTGTAAACTGAAGGGGCTGGACTAGATGGCCCGTAGGGTCTTGTCTAGCCCTAAATTTTGTGATTCTGTAAGTAGAATAGAGCCTCAATTCTTGTAGCGAGGAAATAGGAGTATTTGAAGTATCTGTAATTTTGTTGGCATTGTCTCCACCAACACTGGTCTTCAGTAGTTACCTGGCATCTACATATCACTTTTAAGGTTTATTAAGTGCTTTAAAAATACTATCTTAATTGATCTTCACAACAACCCAGTGTAATAGGTACTATTCTTATCCACGATTTACAGATGAGGAAACAGAGGCATACAGAAGTTAAATCACTTTCCTAACACCACAAGTGCCTGAGGCAGGATTTGAACTTAGAGCACTGGGCCTGGAGTCAGGAACACCTATCTGCTACACCCCGTTGCTACCTAAGTCGATAATGCCCTAAGATTTCTTCATCCCGTGCTCTGAGGCCAGTCTGGTAACAAGCCGTTCCAACTTAGCTGAATTGGTGCTTGGAGGATGGATATACAACCAACCTGTTACCTGGTTCATTCTCTCAAAGCTTTTTGAGCTTTGGTAGCACCTGTGAAATCTTGAAAGTCTTGAAGAATCTAATGTCACTTCCATGCCAAACTGAAATATCATGGTCAGGTTTAAATGAAAGGAAGGTGAACTAATAAATACCATTGGTTCACATGTAAAAAGAAGCCTCTTAAAGGAAAGGAATAGTAAGGATTTCAGTCCTAGAGTTGTTGGTGATAGATTATCCAAGACTTGAGTAAAAATAAGCATTCTCTAATTGATTTGCAGCAACCTTCGTCAGCTTTGGTCATACTTTGTTTTCAGATATTTTACATTTTCACTTCTGTGGCACGTGGGATTTTTTAAAAAATTACTTAATTGTCCTCATCTCTTTTTTTAATTTATAGGAGGAAAAAAAGAAGTTTGACAAAGAGACAGAAAAGAACTATAGCCTTTTGGATAAGCATTTGAACCTTTCAGCTAAGAAGAAAGATGCTCATTTGCAAGAGGTATTTCTTCATTTCTCTCCCATTATATTCCAAGAACTAAACAAATGGTTGAGTTACTTCTGTTTGTGATTTTTCTTTTGAAAGTAAAATAAACCTTTCCCAGTGCTTAGAACTATAAATGTGTAGATGATGTGAAAACTTGAGGTTGTCAATAATGAATCATCACCAGGGACAGAAGAAAGAGGGATGTCTTTTTCAGGGGAAAAAGGATGCCAAATAAATCTGCAGAACATTTTGTGCTTAGCTCTGCTAGTGCTTATGTATGTTTATAAAGAAGGAAAATATTGGCTGTGCTGGGTGTTTTTCAAAATAAAAATAAATTCAGAGGCTAGTAAGTTGAAAGAAAAGATACAATGATGTTTTATGAGACATCCCAGTAAACAGCTTCTCAGATGTGTTTATAGGGAAATTGACCTAAAATGCACATAATTCTAGTGCATTCTCTCTGTTAATTATTTTGTATTTATCCTGTATGTAGCTTGTTTGTATATATTAGTTTGCATGTTATCTCCCCTGTTAGATTGTAAGCTTCTTGAGGGCAGGGACTATCTTTTGCGTCTTTTTGTATCCCCAGTGCTTAGCACAGTGCCTGACACATACTAGGTGCTTTGTAAATGTTTGTTGATTGATAGAAGGGCTCTTAGGATTCAGGAGCTAAAACCACTAAGAAAGAATATTCTTTTTAAAAAATTAAGAGGTATGTGTATATTCTTTTGTTTATATGTCTTGTACCAGTCATGGCACAGCTGTCAACTTGCTCTGGCTTTCTTTTGAGACACTCCTTCCATTGTTGGTGTCTTTGGGTGAAGCTCTAATCCAGATGATGTTTCTGTTTGCATTTATTGATTCGCATTTGATCTGATGCCCTTTTTAGATTATTACTGGAATATATGTGGTAGAGCCGGGCTGGTCTCCATTAATTGTCATGCTGCCATCTTCACCTGAAGTCTCTGAGAACATTCTTCTTAGCTGATTAATTATAACAGTGGGAGCACTATTTAGTTTTTAGGGAGCTAGTCATGAGAAATTCTCCGTGGCCTGAAACCCAGAGTAGCCAGAATTAAGTCAGGCTTTTAGGAGAATCAAAAGTAGCCTTTATTCTTTGTCTCCACCATTTTCTTTTCATCTTTCAAGTCACCTGTATTTTCTTTTTTCATATGTTTTAGTGTTTGACTTTGAAATCTGGGGAGCTGCCAATGGCTTCAAAGATAGTTCCCCTTTAAGGGATAAAGCTAAAAACAATTCCAGTAATCTTGGGAGAATTTTTGTGTTTCTGTGCTCCCCCTTCCCTTTTGAAATATCTGATTAGGCTATGTATTGAAAATATTTTTTAACCTTTTTAATACTTAAATGGAAAAAAAAATTATTAATACTTTTTATTTCTCCCCCTTCCCCTTTGAAAGATTTGATTAGACTATGTATTGGAAAGTTTTTTTTTTTTAAAAAAAACCTTTTTAAGACTTAAATGAAAAAAAAAATTACTAATACTTTTTTTCCCTGACAATTGTTTCCTCATACCATGCTTCATTTTTTGGGGTGGGGATTGGACCCACCATTTCTTTGGTATGGGGAACTAACTCTCAGTGAGGAAACTCCTTCTCTTTGAATTTCTTAGTCATAGGGAATTTCCTGGGGGCACCAAGAGGGTTAGTGACTGTCACATGGCTCCTATGTGTCAGAAATGGCCTTAGAAGTCATTTTTTTCTGGCTCTGAAGCCAGCTCTTTAGCATCTATTCCATGACAGCCAAATTGTTTTGCTTCCCTAAGGGAAAACAAAAAAGAAGAGTTTTTTTCTTTTGGAATTTTCAAAAAGACCCAGAGTTCAAATCTCCACTCCCTCATTTATTGTCTGTGTCCTTTAGGACAAGTCATATAACCTCTCTGGGCTTCATTGTTCTCACATGTAAAATAAACAGGGTCGAGCTTCCTTGACTTATGTCCCTTCCATCTCTCAATCTAGCCTTGTTTGATCCTGTCCCCATTGCAGGTGCACCTAAGTGCATTTGTGAAGAGATGCTATTTGTGTTTGCATAAAACTCAGTTGTAACTTGGATTTCAGAAAATCTATCAAATGAGGAAATCCGGTGAGCTGTCAAATCTTTAACGTCTTCACTTGGAATTTTTTTTTTAATGGGGCACAAAAAAGTTCTATCATATTGCCAATTGTCATCATTCACAGCTTAAATATCAGGTTTTGTGTTTCTTGGTGGCTTTCAAACCCCCATTAGGGGGGTTTCTAACTTCTGTCAGCTCATATTTTTGAAAGCTTGGTAAATAATGTATGAGAAGATGAACACTGGATGTTTCTTAGACTGGTTGGAGACAAAGGTCATATTTAAAGACTAAAGAAATAACTTGAATTCTCACTTGTTGGATGGTTCTTCTTTTCTTCTTTTTGATCCGTATCATTACCGTATTCACACATACACATCCTGCCCACACGCTTTCTTTTAAAATACCAAAATGCTAAGATGGACTTAGGCATACTCTCTGTAATTTCTCAAATGAAGCCACACTTTTGTATCCACGTAAATGACTGCCTTGGAATGAAGAAGGGTTTCAGAGGGTATGAAACAATCCACTCATTTTACAGAAGCCTAGAAAGGTTTGTTAACTTCCCGGGGGTGGGGGTTGGGGTGTAAGTAGCATTGTCAGGATTCAAACCCAAATCCTATGACCTCGCTGTATCATTCTTTCTTCTTTGTACAACATCACTTCCCAATCGTCAAAACACACTGCATAAACCAAATGTAGGTGTATGCTTTAATCTGGGAAAGAAGAAAATCCTTGCCTATTTGTTTATCTAGATGCTCAGATCAGAATTCTGAAGTTTTATTATGGGAATATAAAGAACTAATAGTCCCAATCATTCCTATTTTGAAAAATTTCCATGCCCAGTTCTACAGAAATTGAAACTATTTGTAGCCGTTCTTTTATTGAATCTTCTGGAGACCCTTGGGTTTCGCAATTGTATTTTAATTACCTTAAATATAATATAATTTAGTCCTCCTGCCAAAGAAATTCTGACTTTATTATTATCTGTGTACGATTTAATTCTTATAAATTGTAATGAGAGGACATCTTTACTCACAGTAACAAAAGAGATGATTATAAAAAGATTATAAACCAAATCACTTAATAGCTTTCCTTAGTCTCAGCAGTGTTTTCATTTTTTCCCATGCTTCTCCAATAATATAAGTTGAGTTTCTTAAAACGAGTCAAACAAGGATGGGAATAACTTGGATTAGGAGTGGAAAAAACCCCATCACGTCCTCTTTATCCTGTTATTTTCATTAGTCTTTTTAAAGTAGATGCTTGTTATTTCGTAGCTCAGATATTGTCTCCAGTAGTCAATTCTCGCTTTGAAATCATATGAAAAAGTATTATTATTGATTAGTATCTTCTCCGTGTCATATAATATACTCTTTGTGCACACCTAGCCAGTTAGCCCCTGGTGTCTTAAATGGGTTGTGTTTTCAAAGTTAACGTGAGTCACTTGAGACTGAGGATGTATTTTCTCATGGACGCAGTGTTCTAGGAGGGGTTAGTGACCTCATCAGTATTAGCATTTTGTTTTGCCCAGGCAATTTCAGGAGCACATCTCCTACCTTTCTGCTTTGGCATCAGTCCTACTTCCCTCTTCCTCTCACTACACATCACATAGTGATGAGAAGAATTTTCCTCTGTTTTAAGAATCTTTTGATGGTTTCTTTGGCAGGGGCCCCAGCTGGGTGGAAGTAAACTCGGGAGGTGGCTAATTCCAGGGAGTGTTGGGCTGGTTTAGCTACCCAGGGATATGGCTTAGTGGATAAAGTTAGACTTAGACTAAAGAAAATCTGAGTTCAAATCCTGCCTTAGACACTTACTAGATGTTTGACCCTAGATAGGTCAGTCAGCATCTCTCTGCCTCCGTTTCCTCACTATGAAATGGGGATAAAACAGGCACCTCCCTCACAGGGTTGGTAGGAGGATTAAATGACATAATATATGTAAAATGCTTTGTAAACCTTACAGCATATGTAAGCTAATTATTATTATTACTATTATTATTAGTTTTAGTCAACATATCAGTCACTTCTTTGGTACATCCAGAGAAACTAAAGGACAGGCAGATTGATCAAGAGGAATTGGGATGCTGTTAGGTGAAAGAAGAAGAATGAGGAAGGGTCAGACCTATTGCTTAGGGCAGATAGATTAATATCAACTAAAGGATGAAAGGAAAAAAAACATCAATTTACATACTATTATGCTTCCATACTCTTTATCAGGAAGAATGTCCTTCATACCAGGAAGGGTAAAACTGGCACTCAGAACAATTGAAGAGATGGCAAGAGAGAACTTTGCCATTCCTGGCTGTTAGGTGGCACATTGGATGGAGTGTTGAACTGGAGTCAGGAAGACCTGAGTTCAGAATGGGCCTCAGATAGTAGCCTTGGGCAAGTCACTTAACCTTTGTCTTCCTTCCTCACCTGTGAAATAGGGATAATAATAATAGCACTCACTTTATAGGGTTGTTGTGAGGATGAAATGAGATAATATTTGTGAAGTGTTTTGCAGTTAATACATGCTTGTTGAATGAATGAATGAGTTGGAGAAATGTATATAATTAGAGAAAGAGAGAATAAACATTTATTAAGCACCTCCTATGTGCCAGGTACTGTGCTAAGCACTTTACTAATATTACCTTATTTTATCCTCACAACAACCTGGGAGTTGGGTTATCATTATATTATTATTCTATTCTATAACATATTATCATACGATATGACATTATTATAATATTTTATTATATAATATTATACATTATTATGTTATCCCCATTTTATAGTTGAAGAAACTGAGGCAGGCACAGATTAAGTGACCTGCCCAGAGTCCCACAGCTAGCAAATGTCTGAGGTCACATTTGAACTCAGGTCATTCTGACTCTAGGCACAGAGCTCTAGCCACTGTGGCCACCAAGATGCTTTGGTAGTAGCTTTATTTGACTCAAAAAGGTCAGCAGGGTGATGTGATTGTCAAAAAAAATTAATGTGACCCCAAAGTGCATTGAACTGAAGCACAGTGTACAGAAGAGGGGCAGTTAACATTTTGGGGGCCCAGGTCAGACTTCCCCTGGAATACTGGTTTTGTTTAGGGTAGCACTTTGCATTTCAATTTAACATTTATTAAGAGCCACATATGGGCAAGATTCTATACAGATGTTCTCAGGATACAGACATCAGTCTTGACACCAATGAACTTGTTAATCTGGTAAGGTTGGGAGGGAAAGAGGGAACAGAGGTGTGTACAAATAAGTGACTCCTAAAATTAGACTCTGAGTAGGTACATAGGACAGGCCAAATGGAATGATGCTTGAGATTTAAAGAGGGAGAGACGTTGATGAACTGGAACAAATTTGAAAGCGCAGAGACTTCTAACCGTGGTATTTATGGAGTAACTGAAGGAACTAGGGATATATAGCTTGTTGAAAGATTTAGTGGAAACTTGTTTCCAATGTTCAAATAATTTAAAAGGTTTCTATGTGGGAATTTGTGTTTTAGGCAGACATTGCACACAATCAGTGTTGGCTCTGGTCATAGAAAATTCTCATTGGTTCACAAAACATTTGCAATCACAACAGGCCGTGTTTCTTAAGGAAAAATGAGTCATCTAATTAATATGCCCCGCCCCTTCCCTGAATCATGGTCTCCTCTTTCCTGTCCACCCCCCATATTTTGTTCTTCTTCTGGGTCCACATCCCTGTCCCCTGAATTATATGGAAAGCCTATCTGGCTAGGAGGTAGAGGACGAGAGAATCAACAGTACAGAATGTTTATTCTGTCCATTCACAACATAGATGACCTGATGGGAAAGACTGAATTATATGAATTCTGAGACAGTGCAATTAAGATGGAAGAATATTGGAATTTGAATAAAAAGACCTATCTCTATTACTTAACATTTCTGTTTCCTCACCAAGATTCATGTAATAATATTTAATTCTTAGCCCTCAAAGTTTTGAGAGGAAAGTGCCTTATAAGCAGGGGTGTGCTGATGCTGATAAATTTTCAGCGTGAGCATTTACAGAAATCAGAATTATGTATACCAGGGGATTTTAGATATATGTGTGTGTGTGTGTGTGTGTGTGTGTGTATAATATCAGAATTATATATGTTATAATTCAGAAATCAGCAAATGCTAGAAATCAGGGCTTGATTTTTTTTGTTTTGTTAATTGTCTGGACTTAAAGTAATGAAGAAAATGTTGATAATGCAGGTTAAGTGTAAAAGTGTGTCCTGTTTTTTTTTTTTTTGGAGAACCAATTGTTAAACATTTACTAATACCTTTCTGCTTAAAAGTGAGACAGTGCTCTGTCAGTGTGATAGTTGTTCAGAAATCCTTGAGGGGCAGCTAGGTGATGCAATGGATAGAGCACCACCCTGGAGTCAGGAGGAACTGAGTTCAAATCTAGCCTCAGACACTTGACACTTACTAGCTGTGTGACCCTGGGCAAGTCACTTAACCTCACTGCCTAGCCAAAAAAAAAAAATCTTTGGGACAATTATATGCCTGCTTTTAACAAAAAAGTACCAAGGAAGAAAGCTGTATGAGTGTGTTTGATTCTGAAGCGGGTCATGGGAGGAAAGAAACCCTTATCAGGAGGAAATTTGAACTTTGTAATAAAGGAAGCAAGTGAGCTAATCTCAGGGCAGATATAATTCTGAAGGGATATTACCATAGGATCATAGATCAAGACCTCAGATTCCCATCTACCCCCTCCCCTTGTTTTATAGCCAAGGAAACTGAGACCTAGAGACTTTAAATAATTTTGCCCATCATCAAAATGGTAGTAACAGGTAGAATTTGAATTAATGTCCTCTCACTACAGTGCCAATGTTCTTTCCGCTGTACGAGGCTGAACCTCACAAGCTGTCTAATCCAAGCCTTATCTGAAATATAGAGCCTTTCAATATTTCAGCAAATGGTCACTTGTACTTCTGAAGGGGTAGGGATAGTGGTGAGCGGTGGCCGCATTTAAGAAGGTGGAGGTGATAGAACCCTCCTTTTCTTTACTCCAGATGAAGCCTGCCATGTTTTCTCTGCTCTTTTATCTCACTTGGGTTTAACTCCCACCTCTTTGGGGCAGTTCCCTGCCTAGTGTTATGGACCAGTTGGTACATGAGCCAGTGAACAAGCATTTATTAAGTGCTTACTATGCTAATCATTTGGTGTACAAAGAAAGGCAGAAAATAGGATCTTTGTCCACAAGAAACTAAATTTCTAATGGAGGAGATGACACCTCAAAAACTTGTGTTCATATATGCAGAATAGTAACCATCAAAACTATCTGATACTGGCTAAGGAATACAATGGTAGATCAGTGGGATAGATTAGGTATACAAGACATAGTAGTAAATGACCATAGTAATGTAGTGTTTGATAAACTCAGAGACCCCAGCTTCTGGGACAAAAACTCAAAATTTGACAAAAATGGCTAGGAAAACTGGAAAACAGTATGGCAGAAACTAGGTATGGATCAGCATCTTGCACCATATACCAAGATAAGGTCAAAATGGGTACACGATTTAGACATACAGGGTGATACCGTAAGTGAATTAGGAGAGCACGAAATAGTTTACCTATCAGATCTATGGAGAAAGGAAGAGTTTATGAACTTACAAGAGATAGAGAACATTACAAAATGTAAACTGGATAATTTTGATTATATCAAATGAAAACGTTTTTGCACAAACAAAACCAATACAGTGAAGATTACAAGGAAATCAGAAAGCTGGGAAACAATTTTTATAGCAAATGCCTCTGATAAAGGTGTCATTGCTCAAATATGTAGAGAACTGAGTCAAATTTATCAAGTCATTCCCTAATTGATAAATGGTCAAAGGATATAAACAGGCAGTTTTCAGATGAAGAAATCAAAGCTATGTATAGTCATATGAAAGAATGCTCTAAATCACTATTTATTAGAGAAATGCAAATTAAAGCCACCTGACACCTATCAGATTGGCTAATATGACAGAAAAGGGAAATGATAAATTTTGGAGAAGATGTGGGAAAATTGGGACATTAATACACTGTTGATAGAGTTGTGAACTGATCCAACCATTCTGGAGAGCAGTTTGGAACTATGCCAAATAGTAATCAAACTGTGCATACCCTTTGATCCAGCAATACCACTACTAGATCTGTATCCCAAAGAGATTAAAAGAAAAAGGGAAAAGGACCTATTTGTACAAAAATATTTATAGCAGCTCTTTTTTTTTTTTTTTGGCTAGGCAGTGGGGTTAAGTGATCTGCCCAGGGTCACACAGACATTACCCAGGCCACACAGTGTTATGTGTCTGAGGCTGGATTTGAACTCAAGTCCTGACTCCAGGGCCAGCTGTACCACCTAGTTGCCCCTAGCAGCTCTTTTTGTGGTGGCAAAGAACTGGAAATTGAGGGAATGCCTTTCAGTTGGAGAATGACTGAACAAATTGTGGTATATGAATGTAATGGAATATCATTGTGCTATAAGAAATGATGAGCAGGTGGATTTCAGAAAAACTTGGAAAGACTTACATGAATTGTTGCTGAGTGAAGTGAGAAGAACCAGAACATTGTATAAAGTAACAGCAACATTGTGCAACGGTCAACTACGAATGACTTAGCTCTTCCCAGGAAAACAATGATTAGACAATTCCAAAAGACTGATAAGGAAAAATGCTATTCACATCCAGAGAAAGAACTAGTGAATCTGAATGCAGATTGAAGCATACTCTTTTTACTCTGTGTGTGTATATGTGTGTGTGTTCTTTTCCTTTTGATCTTTTTCTTCACAACATGACTATATAGAAATATGTTTTTCGTGATTACTTATATATACCTATATCAAATTGCTTACTATCTTAGGAAAGGGAAAGAGAGAGAGGGAAGGAGAAATTTTGGAACTCAGAATTTTTGAATGAATGTTAAAATTTGTCTTTACATGTAATAAGGAAAAATAAAATACTATAAAAACATTATATGCAGAACAGAAGGGAAATAATCTCAGAGGGCAGTGCCTGGTCGTAGGGAATCGGGGGGATCAGGTGTCTGGGAGTTCACGCTGCCTTCAGCAGAGCCTTGGTTTGTCTGCAAGAGGACTGTAACTGGGACAGTGCCATCGTAGCCACACCTTGGCATCCCCTAACTCTCCTCCACGCCCAGGCCAGCTTCGCTAAAAGAAGCTTTGTGCTCAGAGCGTTGGTTAATTGAGGTACGTGATCTCCACGTTTATAGAGGGATTGGGTGTATTATTTGTGAGGTTGTTTCTCTGATGCCTGGAACCTTGTTGTTCAGTCTTTAAAAAAAAAAAAAAGCCTGTGTGGTCAGTCCATCTTATCATATGGAGAACATCTTTCCAGCGTCTGTAATTTTACCCATCTGCATTCTTTGAATACAGGCCGACATCCAAGTGGAACAGAATCGAAAACACTTCTATGAGCTGTCTCTGGAATATGTGTGCAAGCTTCAAGAGATCCAAGAAAGGAAAAAGTTTGAGTTTGTGGAACCAGTAAGTATGTGTGTGTATGTAGGTATACGTGTGTGTATGTAAATACATTGTTATTGCTGTCGTGTTTTTACATGAACTACGTTTTCCAGTATGGGCAGCTAGGTGGCCCAGTGGATAGAGTGCTGGGCCTCGAGACAGGACGACTCATCTTCCTAAATTCAGATCAGGTCTTCAGACACTTACTCTCTGTTTGACCGTAGGCATGTAACTTAGCTGTGTTTACCTCAGTTTCTTCATCTGTAAAATGAACTGGAGAAAGTTCGGCAAACCTCTCCAGGACATTCACCAAGGAAACTCCAAATGGGCTCAGAGAGAGTTGGACACGACTGAGATAGCTGAATAACAAGAAAAAAGAGGAATAATGTCCCTTCTCCCCCTTGCTTCCCTCTTCTTCCTCCCCTCCCCTTCCTCCCCTCCCCTCTTCTTCCTCCCCTCCCCTTCTTCCCCTCCCCTCTTCTTCCTCCCCTCCCCTTCCTCCCCTCCCCTTCTCCCCTCCCCTCTTCTTCCTCCCCTCCACTTCCTCCCCTCCTCTTCCTCCCCTCCCCTCCCCTTCCTCCCCTTCCCTTCCTCCCCTCCCCTCTTCTTCCTTCCCTCCCTTTCCTCCCCTCCCCTTC
>NW_020954562.1:8426689-8545930 GCF_900497805.2 Vombatus ursinus
CTGGTGGAGGGAGCTTCCTTACCGTGGAGTTCCCTGCAGCAGTGACATCACGGGTTCCATTCCTATCACCATCCCTCACCTGACAGTAACAATAGCATCACAGCTATAAAGTGGAAGGGACCTTTGAGGACATCAATTCCAGGACCTTTATTTTTGCGGATAAGGAAACTAAGGCCCATAGAATTTAAGTGACATACCCCAGGTCACACAGGCGTAAGTGGTATAGTTGGGATTTGAGCATTCCTTATCCCTGGCTTCCCCTACTGCACCATTTTGTGTCCTTGAAGCATTCTCACATCGATACAAATCACGATTTTTTATTATATGTTGACATTAGACTCTGGTCAGCACGGTGACCAAAATTAATTTTGACCTTGTTTGTCCCATTGGGAGCGAATGTGTTTGTCATTGACAAGAGCAGTAAGAACCCTGATGTGCCGGGTCAGATCGCATTGAACCGGGTGACATTGTGGACCACGAATTAGTTATGACTTTGCTTCCCAACCACAGGCTTCCTTCAGTAGCCCTTGACTGATTTCAAATGGGGAAATCCCTGCCTGAATCTTGCTACCTTCTGTGTACTTTTGACAGTGTTTCCTTTGTCAAGGTCCTATCTAGTAAACATGTATTATGTACTTACTGTGTGCTAGGCACTGTACCAAGCCCTGGGCATACCATTAATATTTTTAAAGCCTGTTGTTCAGTCTTTCAGTCATGTCCAACTCTTCGTGACCCTGTTGATCTCTGGCCATGGATTTTTCTCGGCAATGATATTGGAATGGTTTGCTGTTTCCTTCTCCACTGGAGAACCAATCCATAGGCAAACAGAGGTTAAGGGACTTGCCCAAGGTCACACAGCTAGGAAGTTTCTGAGGCTGAATCGTGACTCTGAACCCAGTACTCTATCCAATGCACCACCTAGCTGCCTCCTTTTTTTAAAGCTATTAAACCAGAAACTCTGTTCACCATTCCTCAGACGTATGCCAAATTTTCCACTCTCTGACCTGTCCCAGTGGATAGAGTGCTGGGCCTGTGGTCAAGAAAAACCTGAGTTAAGATTTGGCCTCACTTACTAGCTGTGTGACCCTGGGCAAGTCATTTCACCCTGTTTGCCTCAGTTTCCTCATCTGTGAAATGAGCTAGAAATGACTGAATAACAATAACAAAAGTTTTTGACCTTGAGCAAGCAATTTAACCTTTCTGGGCCTCAGTTTCTTTATCTGTAAAATGAGGCTATTTGGGTCATTGAACCTATAGAACTCTTTTCACATATAAGGCCAGTGATCTATTCAGCCCCCCCCATTTTATAAATGAAGGCATTGAGTTACAAGGCAGGTGATGGCTTCTCCAAACCTGACTTTCTGTGACTCTCTTTCCTTTTTATCACTGACTTAACATGCTCAAAGTTCGACAAGTTTAAAAGAAGTTGGAGGTATGAATAATCCAGAGCCTTAAAACAACTTTTCCAGGCAGTTTCCATAGGTGGTATCCCAGTTTTTTAGGTGAGGAAAATGTTAGCTTCATATGGCTGGTAAATGTTGGGGACAGGATGGGTATCCAGGTATTCCTGATTCTTCAAGAATCCTGAGACTGAACCTTGGGTAATGAGGAATTTTTAGTTCTAGTCTAGTTACTTTCAGTGAGAAGCAGCTTGACCTAATGGCTAGAGAGCTGACTTCACCATGAGGAGGACCTGAATTCAAGTCTACCTCAGATATCCACTGGATGTGTGACCCTGAGCATGTCCCTTAAACCATTTCCTTGCCCCTAAGGCGATAAGTTGCAGAGAAGGTTTAGACCTTTGCTTGGAGACAGTGTCTTTACCCTGCATCAGTGAAATCCCAGGAATAGTCTCCATTGCTTTAAAAAAAAAAAAAAAAGAATAATGGGTCAGTTAGGGATGATAGAAGGGAACAGAAGGATTTGAGAGAGGAAATTTGGTTCTTCTATGCCATTTTGTTATTTCTTGATTCTCTAAAAAATATTGTAGTATTTTTTGATATTTTTTTTCCCCTTACCCCCTTTGAACTCCACCTTGACCTCTAATCAGTAGAATTTAACATGTGATCACATCTGGCAGTGTATGCGACACTCTGTAACTGTAGTCCCCTCTTCTCAGATGGTGTGTTTCAGTGTCTGATCTGCAAGACTGGGATGGGTCATTCAATTTGATCTGTGTCTGTTGGCCTTTTAGCATTTTTTTCATTTATATCCTTGTGTATATTTGTATGTATATTGTTCTCTTAGTTTTCCTGTGCACCTTCTTTAACAAAAAAAGCCTATTTTAGTGAAATTTCCTGATTGTGTGTGTTTCCTTCCTGGGCTAATGAAGCCTTTTTTTTTGTTTGTTCGTTTGTGTGTTTGTATGTGTGCCGAAGATGCTGTCGTTTTTCCAGGGAATGTTCACCTTCTATCATCAGGGCCATGAACTTGCTAAAGACTTCAACCACTACAAGATGGAGCTACAGATCAACATTCAGAACGTAAGACAAGGGCAGCCTTATCCATTAAATAGATGCTTGGAATTTTCATGAATAAGACATCTGTGGGTTCTTAAAAATGTGTGTTTGTGCCATTTTATTATATAAATAAGAAATAATGTCAACACACTGGTCTAGACTATTTGTGAAGTGCTAGGTGGAAATTTTGATGACACACTGCCATCTTCTGGTTAGTCCATGGTATAACAGAAAACTTTTATGATAGCTGAGGGTTAAGCAAACCCTGACACCTAGTGGTGTCCAGTAATATTCCTAGGAGTACTTTGAACCTTAAGTGGTTGCCCTGGTTTTATATTTAGTGTTATACAAGATTGGCTGTTTATTTGGAGATCTTTAAAATATGTTGAGCTACTTCACAATCTCTTTAGACTATCAATCAATAAGTATTAAGCTCTCCTATTATATCCCAAGCATGGTCTTTCGTTTCAATTTCCAATTTAGTCTTTTTAATTCAAATTAATAAGCTTTTGTTAAGCTCCTGCTTTGGGACATACACTACTCATGAGGCTGGGGAGAGAAGTAGAAGGAATGAAGCAGTTCCTATTTACAAGGAGACAACAGGTAGAAACATAAGTATACACAGAATAATTGTAAAGAGTGTGAATACTTGTAAATAATTGTAAGGAGAGTAAATAAATACAAAGTAGTTAATTTTAAAGTAATGAGAGAGAGAGAGAGAGAGAGAACATGGTCACAAAGTAGTACTTGAGTGGATCAGGAAAAGCTTCATGTGAAAAGCAGTATATGGGCTGAATCCTAACAAAAGAGAGCTACTCTGTGGTAAGGAGAGGTAAGGAGGGATAAGCCATTGTAAAGGGAGATCTTACATAAGGGGCAGAGAGAGAGAGAGTTTTGGTTGAGTTGGAGTAATGTCCATTGAGGCTGGAATGATGGTTTGGACACAGGTTTGTTTTTAGCTAATCCTAGAAGCAATAGAAAAACACTGAGTTGATTGATTAGGAGAGTAGCAGGGCCAGATCTGCCCTTAAGGAAAATGACCTTGGTAAGAAGTGTTGTAGGAGCGACTGGAACTGAGAGGGACCCAAGGCAGGGAGCCCAGTTAGGAAGCTGTGTTCTTGAATTAAGGTGGTAGCTTTGTGGATACAGAGAAGGATCTGAGTACTAGAGATGTGATGGAGAAAATAGAAAACAGCAAGGTTTGGCAACCAATTAGATGAGTGGGGTGAGGGAAAGGGAGGAAATCCAAGGTAATGTCAAGATTATGCATATGGGAAACTGGAAGGATAACGGTGACTTGGATAGAAATTGGTAAGTTTTGAAGTTTAGAAGAGGGAGAGGATTTGGGGAGAAAAATAATGAGCTTAATTTTGGACTTTTGAGTTTGAACTATCTCCAATATTTGCAGTTTGAATGTCTAATGGGACTAGATATCCCAATTTGGCAGTCATCCATATAGGGATGAAAGTTAAACCCATGGGACCTGATGGAGGTTAGTTATTTAGTGAGAGAGTAGTCATTTAGTGAGAAAGTTGGATGAATGAGTAGGCATTTGGGCAGGGGAAGGTTGCTTTGTTTTTTTATTTAAAATGTAACTTCACATGAAGTATGATCATAAAGGAATGTGACCTTTAAAAAAACCCCAGTAATACTGTAACTCGGATACTTCAGGAAAATTATGATTTAATTGATGGTGATTATCTCTTCTAGTCATGTACATCATGACTCATTCCTGCCTGCCTGTCTTGTGTAACTCTCATCCATGCAACTCTCGTCTGAGTCCCTAAGTGACCCACCGGGTGGTAGTAGGATCCATCCTATGCTACGGTTAATCCAAGGTGCTGAGGACCATTCTTGTATGCCTTTGATTTAGTCAGGAAGCATTTATTTAGCACTTACTGTGTGCTGGGCACGGCTCGCCCCTGGGTACAAAGAAGGGCAAGCTAGGGTCTTCTTTCTTCAATTTAAATCTTACCCTCGACGCTTATCAGATGTGTGACCCAAAGGCAGGTCATTTAACCACCTATAAAATGAGACTGAGAATACCTCTGTTATGTAGTAGATCGTATCAGCTTTGTAATTAGGAAGACCCAGGCTCAAGCCCTAATCCTGACATATAACTGTAGGCAAGTCATGTAATTTCTTCCTGCCCCCAGGCAGCTCTCTAACACTATTGGTTAGAGAGTGCAATTGATAATTTAAAATTCTCCTCCCCGGCCCCCAACAAAACATCCCTCGTAGAATTTTTATGAGGATCAGCTAAGATATATAAAATACTTTCAAACTTTAAAATATTTGAGGTGGCATTATTGTAATTCCTAGAACATAATTTACAGCCTAAGTAATGATGGACTTTTTTTTCTTAAAATATGTTGGCATGGAAGGGAAAACTATGTAGTCTAATGTATTCTAGTCCGTGGTTGTATAAATCCATGGTGATGTGGAACTTCTCAGGCAGTGAGGTGGTAGAGTAGGTAAGAGCACCTGCAAGTCAGTTAGGAGAACCTCATTCAAAGCCTGCTTTAGATACTAGCTGTGTGACCCTGGGCAAGTCACTTGACCTCTCTAAGCCTCAGTTTCCTCATCTGTCAAAGGAGGAGGTTAGGCTCAGTGGCCTCTAAGGCCCCTTTCAGCTCCTCTCAGTTGTAGACCAGCCACTGATTTTTGTATAATCCAGCAACATAATTAAGTTTCATGGTTTATGTCATACTCCTGTATTTCCAAAGCTGTTGAAAGGAATTGCAGAGGAATAAGTAACTAGACAGTTGCCTGTTGGTTGTAAATCTGGTGTGTTTTAAGCTTCCACTGCAGTGTTGCTTGGGGGTCAGCTGCTAGTTATGTAAGGTGGATTAAGGTGAGTAGTGAAATTGAGGAAAGGAGAAGAAGGTAAGAAATTGAAAGGAGCTGAGGACTGAGAAATAAAGTGGGAGGGGCAGCTAGGTGGCACAGTGGATAGAGCACCGGCCCTGAAGTCAGGAGAACCTGAGTTCAAATCCGGCCTCAGACCAAACACTTGACACTTACTAGCTATGTGACCTTGGGCAAGTCACTTAACCCCAATTGCAAAAAAAAAAAAAAAAAAAAAGACATAAAGTGGGGAATGGACTGAAAAATGGAGTGAGGTCAGAAGGGAAAGAAGATTGGGGAAAGAAAGGAAGAAGAATAAGAAAGGGGGGTGGTGGTGGTGCTGAATTCAGGCCTTCTTTGTGACCAGAGGAACTTACTCCCCCTTTTTTTAATTAGGAACAGAACTAAACACCCTTTACAAAGGTTGTTCATTTGTATTTATAATAGGCCTCTACAAATTAGTTTCCTTTTCAATATTGCTTTAATCCAGGCCTATAAAAATGTATAATGTCACCATTTTTCTCCTGTGATAAGCTTTCCATGACAGTGTTTACTGTAGGGGAAGAAAGGAGAAAATGTGTAGTAGTAATTTTTTGCTTGAAGTATATCACGGTTTTATATCAGCAGTTCCCTGCATTAATTAAATTTAACTCAACAAACCTTTATTAAATGACTGATGTGTGATACATTAGGCTCGGTACTAAGGATAAAAAGGTTAAAAAACAGTCAAGTCCCTGCCCTCAAAGATCTTGCAACTTATCAATGAAAGCAGCTTAATCCAGCAAGCATTGTAAAGTGCCTATGATGGGCTGAGAAAATGAAAAAAGAATTTCTGCCTTTAAGGATCTTAGAGTTTTAGTGTGTAGACCAAGGCTCTACAGAGACTCTGAATTTGTAGTGGATTGATCGGATCTTGGACTATGACCCAAGAAGAGACATTTTCTTTCTCTTGACTCATTTTGTCCCAACCCCGGGGTTCACTTAAAGGGAAATATTTAAAATAGGCAGAAGCTATCTCTAAGTTTGAAGCTTCCTCAAATCTAAAGAACAGGGAAAGGTCCTATGTAGGAGTTACCTCTTAAACTGAGTCTTAATAGAAGGATCTAGGGCTTCTAGGAGGCAGAGAGGTAAGGAATGAGGGTGCTCTAGGCATTGGGGGATGGTGGTGGTACAGATGAATGGGGGGCACTGAGGCAGGAGATGAAATGTAGCATATTAGGAATGGCAAGGAAGTCCGTTTTCTGAAACACGGAGTGTGGGAGGTGTTTGTAAGGTAGAGTTAGTCAGAAAAGATAGGTTAAAGCTAGGCTGTGAGGGGCTTTAAATGCCAAAGTGAGGCTTGTCTTTGTTACCAGGAGTTACTAGAGCTTCTTGAGTTAGGGGTTTAGTTTGGACAGACTTGTATTTTAAGAATCTTATTTTGACAGCTGTGTGGAGCATAGATTGGAGAATGAGAGGTTAATACAATTAAATAAAATAAGAGGTAGCATGTGTTAAGGACAGAGGAGAGGTCTTGGCACAGCCAGCCTTGCAAGAAATTTGAGGAGGGAAGGGAATTGCTGTCAGTTTTGGGGATTAGGGAAGACTTCAAGGGGCAGAGAGAGAGAGAGAGAGAGAGAGAGAGAGAGAGAGAGAGACAGAATGAGAGAATACACATACATAATATATGCTGTGCACACATACACATACTTCAGGTAAGTCTTGAAGGACGAGAAACATTTCTGAAGGTGGTGATGAAGACATAGGCATGTGGGGATAATAGCCTATGATAATTCATGGATAGGGCAAGAACTCAAAGTCTAGCTTGGTGCCCATGTAGAGAATTATGTTGGAGACTCATTGGCGAAGGGGGTCTTAATAAGGCTCTTTTAAACTCTGGCCAGGCTTCCGGGGTAATATTTTTATCTTGTGGGCAGTGAGGTACCATTGAAAATCAGGAATGACTTGACATGGCTCAAGCTTTAAATAAGAGGACTATTTTTTGCAGCTGTGAAAAGGGTTGGAGAGGAAAGAGACTTAAGGTAGTTGAAACTATTTGAATGGTTTGGTTGAGAATTAGTATGGGTCTGAGCTAGGTATGATAGAAGTGAATGGGCAAGAGAGAATGGAAGTGAGAGATAGTATAGGATCAGCCTGACTTGACAATCAGTTTGAATGTGGGAAGTGATAGAGAAGGCAGAGGCAAAAATAATTGGTTGGCTTGGGGAAGATAGTAATATTAACAGAAACAGGGAAATTTTGAAGAATGGATCCATTTAGAGGATAAGATAATGAGTCCAATTTTGGACATACCGTGTTTGAAGTACTGGCAAGATGTCTAGATGGAGGTGTCCCTCAGGCAATTGAAAATATATTACTGGCACTGAGAAGATAAATTGTCACTGGATATATAGATTTGGTAATGCTCTGCATAAAGGCAATAAATGAAGCCATGAGAACATATGAGCTTGTCAGAAGAGAGCATATAGAGAAGAGAGAGGACAAAGGCTGAGGACCATACTTTTGAGGATATCTTCGTGTGGGTAGATAAAGGAGGGAGATGAACCAGTGGAGAAAAGTGAGAAAAAGTGGTCAGTCTTCTCATCAAGAGGAGAAGATGTAGTGTCAAGGAAACCACTTTACATTTTTCTTTGACTCTTTGCTTGTAGCTGTTTTGACCTGATTGTTTTCTTTTGAGTCTGTATCTTGATCTTCCCTGTCACTATGGTAGTTTTTTATGGTCAGATTTTTTTTGTTGTTTTCTCATTTTTCTACCCTGTTTTTTGATTTGGAACTTAATGTTAGATTTTGTTCTCAGCACGGGCAACAGGGGAAGAGGCTCTGTCTCAAGCTTCAGGCTTTTTTTCACTGCTGTTTTCAGAGCTAGTTTTGGGAGTTTGCAAGTTTTTGGTGCTTCTAAGGTGGCCATATCTGAGGAGAGGTGTGGTCACTGCTCTCTTCATCTGCAATCCGGTTCTTCCCCAGGAAGGGCCCGGGATCTCTTGGAATTCCAATCACTACTTCTCCTTGACCCCCTCCTCCTTTGAGACCAGAAATGATACTGCCCCTCAAGGCTTCCTCTCCCTCTTGACTGAAAGTGCTCCCTTCTGCCCTTGAACTATGATCCAGAAATGGGGTTGCCAAATAGCTTCTGATCCTGTGTTCAGTGCTAGCAAGGGCTCCCCTGTAATCAGTTGCCAGGTCCCCTTACAGACTTTGCCTTGAGAGCGCCTGAAGCTGCTGCTGCTTCACTCACCACCTCGTAGTCCCACCACTGGTGTTTCATCCATGTGGGCTCCAGGCCAACTCCTCCCCAGTGTCGCAGATCTCTCTTTCTAACCTCTGAGTTTTCTTGGTCTGGAAGAATGTCTCGCTCTGACCTTTTGCTGACTCTGCCACTCTAGAATTTGATTTGAAGTAGCATTTTAAAATTGTTTGTAGGGTAATGTTGGGACAACTCAGCTCTCTCTGCTCCACCATCTTGCATTTTTATTTTCCATGAGTTTGAAACTCAGCTTATTATTTCCATGTTTGCAAATATCCCCTTATTCCAGATCCCACATGAATTAAACACAATTGGTTTTTTTTTTGAGTAGGTGGAAACACTTGGATGTGGGCTTTGCAGCCTAGCTATTGACCCTAAGACTTGATTGATTTTTACTGTGCCTGGGATCTAATGCTGGTGACTGTGCATTTGGTCATACAATCTACCATTCGTTTCTGGCTTCACTCCCTCTATTAACTAGCTTTCAGATTATTTTCCTTTCAACAAGAAACACCATAAACATGACTTAAAAGATGGAGGATGGCTGAATAAATGTATAGAGAATCTGATTAAAATCTTTGCTTTTCTAGAGGATTAATATAGATTCTTCATTTTTGCCCCAAATAGCACATGTAAAGTCTCTTAATGTTTACCTTTCATTCATTTTAGACAAGAAATCGTTTTGAAGGCACACGATCTGAAGTGGAAGATCTCATGAATAAAATCAGACAGAATCCCAAGGAGCACAAGAGAGCAAGCCAGTTTGCAGTGGAAGGCTACCTCTATGTCCAGGAGAAAAGTAAGAGGATTGCAAAGCTGAACTTTAATATGATGAGTTCTTGTGGGATTCACTCTGCCCCATCTCTGCCCCCAAATGCCTGGTGTAGTAGCTGCCTGAAAATATCTCTGATCTAGTCGCATCAAAGGGTGGGACTAGATGGTTTCCAAGGTCCCTTCCAGCTCTGTCACATGCTAGAGTGGCTTGTTTTTATAGATATGTACTTGAATATTTGAACTTTTCTCTCTTATCACCTTTTTTTTTGCCCCCTTCCTATCCTAGTACTAAGAAAAACATCCCACGGATAGATAGATAAATCGATTGGTAGAACATTTTTTGAGTACTTATTGTTTTTCAGGCATTGTGCTTGAGTTAAGAAAACAAGTAAGCCAGAGAACCTCTATGCTCTAGAACTTACTTTCTGAGCTAGAAAGAAGTGGCAGGCAGGATGGATGAACGGGTGGGGGGATGCTACGTGTACTAGGATGACTTGGAAATGGTTGGGAAGTAGAAAAGAAGTCTGGTTCTAGGCAAGATAAGATTAAAGTTAAGCTTTTGGACCCTGGCTCCTTCCCAAGGCCAGATTCCAAGGAGTCTGAATGTGTTTAGCTATTTATTCCTGATGGAAGAGCTGTGATTAAATAAAAAGTAAGGTAGGTGGTTCTTTCTGCCCATCACTTGGTCTGTCTACTTTCCTTCTGTGTGGAGGGGAGGAGGGAGTTTTGAGAGGGGCCAGGATCTGAACCAATTCCTTCTTCCACACTGGGAGCATGTGCTGGGGAAAGAGAGGCCTGAGTGAATGGTGGCGAAGGAGGCAGAGGGGAGAAGAGAGGCCTGAGTGAATGGTGGTAATGGAGATAGAGGGGAAAAGAATGGTCTGAATGAATGGTGGTGAAGGAGGGAGGGAGGAGAAGGTGGAGAGAAGAGAGACAGAAGAGAGAAGAGGGTGTTGATAATTTATTTTGGTGGGGTCAGGAATTGTCTTTGGCTCAGAGGTCTGTTGATTTAGAGTTGGAAGAGGTATCAAATTGAGCCCCTTTAATTTACAGATGAAGAAACAGTTCCATAAAGTTTAAGTGATTTACTCAATAACACACAAGTGGTAAGTAGCAGAGCTGAGATTTGAACATAAGTCATCTCACACTAAAACTTTTCAGTTCTACAGTAGTCCTTCCCTCTTGGTTCTCCTACATATGCTCCTCAAAGCCGAGTATTTGTTACCTCTCCCCTTCTTCTCCTTCTCCATTCCCATCTGTTCTATTATTTTTCTGTCCTACATAACTTAGCAGGAAAACTAGGTAAATATCAACTTGGGATGGATTGGATTAGCCAAAGTCTTGGGAGAAGAGACCATACAGTATAGAGGAAAGAATATTGGATTTGAAATTAGAGTACCTGGGTCCAGTCTTTATCCTGTTTTTATTACCTGCATGAGGAAGTAGTTTAACTACTCTGGGCTTCAGTTTCCTCCTTTACAAAAGGAAAGGATTGGATTAGATGATCTCAATGGTTCTTTCCAGCTCCCTCCCTCTCCCTTTTTTGGAGACTGAGTTTCCCTATCTTGCCTAAGCTTAAAGTGCTAGGACCATCATGAGTCCAGTCCAACTCCTGGTCATCAAGGGAGCTTTGACCTGCTCCATTTCTGACCTGGGTCAGTTAGGAGACTGATCCCATCCCCTCTCCCCACTCTTGTAGGCTTTACCATACTGGTGCCAGATTTGGTGAGGACATTTGATTAGCCTAACCGACCTCAATTTAGAACTCCTGAGCTCAAGCGATCCACCAAACCTTTGCCTATTCCAGGCATGTGCTACCATTCCAGGTTCTGAATTCAGAAATTTCCAGATCCAGTCAGATCTTAACTGTTGGATATCATTTAACTGCTGAGATCAGAATCTTCCTTCTTCACCTGTGGAGCTGTAGGAGCCATCCTGATTACTTGGTGGTACAAGGGGAGGGAAGCATGAGAATGTTCCTTATTTATAGTCTCAGTCTCTCTCTCTCTCTCTCTCTCTCTCCCCCTCCCAGAAGCAATCACCCTCTCCCCCCCTCCCTCTCTCCCTCTCTCCCTCCCTCTCTCTCTCTCTCCCCCTCTCTCTCCCCCACTCTTTCCCTCTCTCCCCCTCCCTCTTGACTCTAATCAGAGCAGCTCACAAACCTTCCTTTCACTTATCATGTGTGAGTGGTTTGCAGCACTTCAGCTTAACTGACCAATTTTAGAATGTGGAAGACTTCAGAGGCAGTTAAACATCCGCCATACTTTGGATAAAATAGAAGACCGATGTAGGGAAACTCTCTCATCAGCTAGCAGGTGCCACTTTTCTTTCATTTGCAAATATTCAGATTTGGATTTGAGTTTTGCAGTCAGGTTGGCTGACTTGTGCAGTTTTGGGGAAAAAAATCTCCAAGGAGTCAATCATACTCTTCTTCAAAAGCCATTGAAGATTTCTCTTGATGAAGCTGTCATGTCTAGTCAATTTATGTAAAGAGTTTGAAAATCCAGGGTGTATAAATCAGAACTTTTAGAAGTAAGGGGCCAGATGATCAAAAGTGGTAAAGGTTCTTGTAGGTTCAGACTCATGCCCTTTGGCCTTAAAGGAATTGGACTAAAAGGGGGTTTGAAGTGCCTCATTCTTAGATTTTCCTGTAGTGGTTGAGGAGCCTCACCAGCTCCTAGCTCTCACCAGATTGGTCTACACATGACCGCTTAGCTGCTCTGATTTATGTGCTTTGTTAGAGTGTGAAAGTATTGTTTTCAGGAGGCTCACAAAAGGACACTGGATGCCAGAAGGAATAATCCAGTCTCATGATGATTTTTATTTTTTCTTATACTTCCCACATTATCCTTCATCTTTAGTTCTGAATTTTTCTAGTATGTAGAGATAGTTGTTGTTATTTGTCCTTCGTTTTTGAAGAGAACCAATGACATTATGGGTGATGTCTTAATTTGCTCATGAATTGGATTTAAGTGAGGTGGAGTTGGACAAAATCATCACCCTCACAGTCTCTCTTCTTGGGTCATCAAAGTCCAACGGCAGGACAAAAGTCAAGATGACTTACCCAGAATGCACTGGATGACCTTAGTGTCTTTGATGCCTGGCTAAGCTCCAAGTGCTCCATAGTACCTGCTTCAGCCATCTTCATGGTCGTTGGAAAAAATTATTCTCATCCACGCATTCTGCTGGAGGGAATCTTCAGGTGCTTGGGGTAGACATCCTCCTAAACTCACGGACAGGTTTGAGGCCTGTTGATTACCCTCCATCTGATTTAGCCCATCTGAGGAGGTGGCTTCCTGGGGTCTGGTTGCTATGCATGTGGAGGCAATATGGTTCCATGGAAAGAGGACTGGATTAGGAGTCAGACCACATGAGTTTGAATCCCTGCCTCTGATAATTATTTTGAATTCCCTTCTGACATGTGTTAACTTTGTGACCTTAGGAAAATCACTTAAACTCTTCAGGCCCAAGTGAACTCATCTTTAAATAGTAGGGTTGAGATTGTAAGTATAATAGCCAAGGTTGGCCTCAGAGAGGAGGTGAGCAAATGTACTTCCTCTCTGGTAGAGGTGGGGGACTATGGGTAGGAAATGTTGCATATGTTTTAAGACATAGATGATGCATTGGTGGGTTTTGTTGAACTGCTTTTTTTTTTCATCTTTCCTTTATATTTTTTGTTATAAAGAATACCTCATTGTTCAAGAGAAAAATGTGTTCTGAAATGAAGATGATATAAAAATAAAAGATATCTTAAAAGTTTTTATTAAAAAATAAGTTTGGGTGGGAAGACTTAAAAGAACTGACTGATGTAAAGTAAGCAAAACTAATAAAACAATATAAACAGTGATAGCAACAATATAAACAAAGAACAAAATAAATGTGTGTGTGTGAATTCTGTGTTAAAATGACCAAAATTGGTCCTGGAGAAGAGTTGGAAAGAAAAAAGTAGTTGTGGGAATGAATATGATGTAAAAACTACAAGGCAAAAAAAAAAAAAGACAAAATAAAATAAATGATGGGTGTGGACAAGGTGACCACCAGGATCCCTTCTATGAGGCAGCAAGTCATTCAACCTCTGCCTCAGTTTCCCTATCTGTAAAATGAGGATAATATGGGGCAGGTAGGTGGTGCAGTGGAATGAGCACCTATCCTATAGTCCGGAGGACCTGAATTCAAATCCAGCCTCAGACATTTGACACTCATTAGCTGTGTGACCCTGGGCAAGTTACTTAACCCCAATTGCCTCATGTCCCCTCCACCCCCCCATGAGGATAATAGCACCTACCTCTTAGTTACTGTAAAGATAAAATGAGATAATATTTGTAAAATGCTTTGCAACCCCCCCCCCCCCCCCGAGGCAGTCGAGGTTAAATGACTTGCCCAGGGTCACACAGTTAATAAGTGTCAAAGTGTCTGAGGCTGGATTTGAACTCTGGTCCTCCTGACCCCAGGGCCAATGCTGTATCCACTGCGCTACCTACGTGCCCCACAAACCTTAAAACACTGTATCAATGCTGATGATTATTACTATTATCATCTCAGTTCTAAAGCTACGATCCATATAAGTCTATGATTTCATAATAAAAATCACACATTATAAAATCATCCCTTTGAAATGTTCACGGACTTCGAGAACTCCAGGCAAAGAGAAGAGAATTGCTTTCAGTTTAGATAAAGTATTTGATTAATAGTTATCAAATTATTTTTAAACCTAGTCCTTAAATGAATATATATTGCTGAATGAATACCTAATGAGTTTTGCTCCACTCCTGATATTTCATCAGTGTGGGGAACTCCCACGGTTGAATGTCTCTCCACTGGTACAGATTGGTGCTTCATCCGTAACTTAGCAATGAGAGGTTTAAGTGATTTACTCAGAGTCACACAGCCCAATATACATCAGTGTATATTGAATCCTGGCCCTCTGGATTCCAAGGTCCTCTATTTTTATTCACTATAGCTAGTTTCCTCTTTTTCTGATAGTCTTTGGCATTACTAACTATCAAATAAAGTCCTTGTATGGGCCTACCCTTTCCGGGTAGTGGTGGGGTTAAAGAGAACAACATTTTCTGTAAGTATTTTTTCCCCTCAAAGATATCAAATATAAAGGAGAATAAAATCCAGAGCGCATTTTCAAAGGTGAAGAGCTTAACTTGTTCACTTGTATGAGCAATACTGGTGACATGTTTGAGAATGTTGAGAATATTTCTTTTTGGTCCCTTCCATCCTCCCTCCCTCCCTTACTTCCGTTCCCCTGAATATACATAAGTGGAGAACACTGCTGATTATACAGAGGAGTGGTGAACTAGGTTTTCCTTCATTTAAAAAGCATAAAATTTTTCTTTGCTTCAGGGCCTGCTCCATTTGGCTCCAGTTGGGTTAAACACTACTGCATGTATAGGAAAGCGGCAAAGAAGTTTACCATGATTCCATTTGAACACCGATCAGGAGGAAAGATTGTAAGTATATTGTTACACTCCATAAATAAGAGTGGAACTTGTGGGGAGGATGATGCAACCCTTCTGTAATCCTTTATAATTGGCGTTGGTGAGCAAGGTCTGGTACATTTTTATCGCAAGAATACAAGATAGGAAAAAAATGTATAAGGCCTAAGGAGAACAGAACGGACTATATATTTGGGTAATGAACCCTGGGAAAGAAAAGGCTAAAAAGCTATTTTCTGACTCTTTAAAAAAAAAAAGACTAGGTTGAGAGGAATGGATTTTAGTTTACCAGATATTTAAGCAGCTAATGTGAGGCAGCAGCTTTGACAGACATGAGGGATACAGAGGCAAAAAAATAGTACCATTCCTCTCTGTCAAGCAACCTACAGCCTAAAAAAGGATATGAAATGTAAGCAAATACATATAATTGAAAATAGCGGTGTGTTAGAAGTGAAGGTGAGATCTATACAAAGTGGTATAAGAAAATTTGTGGTGGAAGAGATATTACCTTTAGATGGGAGAATCAGGAAATACTTCATAGAGATAAGGTTACCTGAAGACTGGACTTTGAAGGAAAATGAGGATTTCAGTAAGTGGAGAGAAAGAGTATTCCAGGCAAAAGGAAGGCCTTGGAAATCCATGAAGGGAAGACGATGTAGGATGGGATGAGGAAAACCCGAATAGGCCAGTTTTGCTTGATTGTGTGTGTTTGTACGATAGTAATTGAAATAAAATGGGAAGGGGGGAGTCAATTCATGCTGAATTGGGGTGGGCCTTAAATGCCAAGCTAAGGGAACTCCTAAAGGTTTCTGAGGATGGGTGGAAATGGTACATTAGGAGGATTAATTTGGCAGCTTTGAGAAAGGATGAATGGGGGAAAGGAAGAAAGTATAGAGGCAGAGAGATCAGTAAGGAGGTGATTGGAACGGTCTAGAGAGGGAGAGGGTGGTGAGGTAGGGTGATGGTTTTCAGAATAGAAAGAAAGAGTTGAAGAGTGTTCCGGAGGTAGAATCTCCTAGGATTTGGCATCTCATTGCATGTGGGGCAGGTAAGAAAGGGAAGAGTCCAAGATGAGATGGGATTGGGAAAGTGAGTGGGAAGTAGGGAGGGTAGGAAGGGTCATTAATAGAAATAGCCACATTGGGAGGAAGTGGTTTTCGGGGGTGGGGGGTGGGGAAGAAGATGTGTTCAGGTAAAATGTGTAGTTTTATTGTGATTCGAGTATAGGTTATCTTCTTAGTTTTTAGTTGATTTCCTTTGAAATTTGATATCTTGATTTCAAGAATGCTTCCCCTCCTCATTAACAGGGTGATGGAGAAGTCTTCTCTCTGAAAGAATGTACCAAAAGGCATACTGACTCCATTGACAGACGGTTCTGTTTTGATGTAGAAGCAGCAGACAGGTAAATTATCTAAATTACAGAACACGTTAAAAAGAGCATTTTGCTTTCTTTGATACTGGGCAAACATCCATGATTATATCATTTTTACTCTTAATAATTATCTATGAAAGAGGGCCTGCTGTGGGGAATAGAGAACCTCAGCCAGAAACGGGTTCAAGTGCTGCCTCTGGACTCTTACTGGTTGTGTGGCCCTGGACAAATCATGTCACTTTTCACTGCTCCAGACAACACGCCGTAATTGTAGAGTTGGGGCCAATCTGCTTCGGTAAAGGGGGGTTACTCATTGAGAATTCTCTAGACCAGAGGTGTCAAATGGATGGCCCATGGGCCACATGTTACCTTCAATATTCTCTACTTCTGCCTGAACCAAATTAAAATGTAATTGGGAAATATTTAACCAAATAAATAAAAATGCAATAAAAACACATATGATAATACATTCTAAAACTCAGTCGATATGTAGACTGCACAGATCCTTATGTGTAGAGTAGCGACCCCCATTTCTATTTGTTTTGGACGTCATTGCTGTAGACTAGAGATTCTTAACCAGGGAACCATAGTGTGTGCATCATTTGCAGGGGATCTGAGAACTTGCACTGGGGAAAAATACGTCGTTATTTTCACTAACGTGTAACTGAAATTTAGCATTTCCTTAATTTTTATAAAAGCATTACCCTGAGAGGGGGTCCGTAGCTTTCACCAGACTTCCAAAGGGGTAAGTTAATAGCCCTTGCTTGAGTCCAGTGAATCACACATCTGGTTCGATGTTTTCTCTATCTGGTAGTAACATCGTATGAAACCTAATCATGGACCCGGATGGAATGTGTGTTGTCTTGGATGCCTGCCTAGCTGAGTGAGGAGAGCCTAATCACCAATTTTGCTGTAGGGTGGCTGATTTTTCAGCGACTCCCGGAGACCATCTGATTGTATTTTAGAGGGCTTTGCAGTCTCTGTCAGTCAAGGGGAATGCCCACATTGGCTTCGTTACTGCCACTTGAAATATAAAACATGCACTGTAGTCCCAGTCACTTTGGCCGTGAAAAATCATTAGGAACCTCCACTTGAGAGAGATGCATTCATTTACCAGCATCTCTGTATTCACAATGATTTTGAATAGCGGGAGATCAATTTAGGCAAAATTTGGAGCTGTCCTTGTGTGGACTTTTAACAAATGTTGGGACCATATAGGAATCTCATGACATGTTATTAAACCAACCTGTGCTTCCTTTCCAGCTAATGTGGTTTATGCTTTGCTACTACACGCCTGTCGCTTTTACATGTGATATCTTAACAATAGTTCACTGCTAATTTGTACCCTTAGTGTTAACCCTTTTATCAATGCATATCAGGAAACACTTGAACCCAGGTCTTCTGACTTTGAGGCTAATACCTACTATGCCATGACTACCTCTTTTCCAGCATATAGACTTCACAAATGTTAAGGATGTTCTAATATCATAAACTCAGTTGCTCAAAGTGAGACCATTCAATTTATATTTTCCTCTTAGAGGAGACCTTTGCTTTTCTTTTTCTCCTGTTGCATAATTTTGGGTCGTTTGATTGCTCACAGCACCTTTTATAAAGAAAGAGAAAGGAAATGAAAACTAAACTAAATTTGGTGATTTTGCAATTCACTTCTGGTTATTGTCAATATCTTGTACTCTGATGTCATTATTGGACAATAAGCTATTCCAGGACTCTCCCATTAATGATGGATGAACAGAGTTATCTTTAGATACAGATGACACTATATTAGTTGAATTACAGATTTTAGAATTACATAAGCTCCAAGAAACTTTAGTGATTGTCTAATAAGTTTATTTTATTTATGTTAATGTTTAATATGAACTTAGCCTCAACCAACCGGAAAACCATTAAACACATTTATATAATTCAGTTAAATTTTTTATTCCAAAGATGTGTAGTTTAAAATTGAATTTCATTATGTAGTTGCCTACAACTTGTCAGTGATTCATCGTTTTCTCTTTTGTTCATTGTTCACTCTCTTCTCCCCGATCTGTGCACACTTTCCCATTTATAGAGTTGTAAACAACATATATGCGCAGCTATATGGCACAGTGGATGGAGTGCTGGGCCTGGAGTCAGAAGGACTTATCTTCCTGAGTTCAAATCTGGCCTCAGACACTTACTAGCTGTATGACCCTGGGCAAATCCTTTAAGCCTGTTTGCCTCATTTTCCTCATCTGTAAAATAAGCTGGAGAAGAAAATGGCAAACCACTCCAGTATCTCTACTAAGAAAACCCCAAATGGGGTCATGAAGAGTTGGGCATGACTGAGAAAAGGCTGAACAACAACAATAAATCAACATGTATTCAAACCTTTTCCTTTCATATATGAGGAAATATGAGGAAAAACTTCTGGGAAGATGAAGTGATTTTCTTAAGGTCACATAGCTAGTGAGTGGCCCAGCCACAACTTGATCTCAGGCTTTCTGACTCTTGCTTTGGTGCCTTTTTATTGGCTTGAAAGACAGTGTCCCATAATGACTAGAGGGTTAAAGTTGGATGTGAAAAGGCCAAGGTTCACATCCCATTTCTGATGTGTATTAACTGTGTAATGCTGGGCAATGCCATTTGTCTCCTGTTGGCTTCATTTTACCTTCTGTAAAATCAGGATAGAGAGATGGCCTTGGAGTCAAGACAACCTGCATTGAGGTCCTACCTCCAAAAAATACATTCTATATTACGCTGGGAAACTTGCTTGACCTCAGTGTCCCAGGCATCTAAAACACCCATCTTCATTGAAAGAGGGACTTTCCTCACTGGTATTTTTCTATAACAGTGAAATCAAAGGTCCAATCCTCTCTAAAAATATGCCTGCAACACTTTCTTCTCTGGGTTGTTGGCCAGTAACAAATGAGATAATTCAAAATGTTATAGAAACCTTGAAATGTAATATAAAGGGTCCACTATTATTATCGTCCATATACCTGGTGATTTTGAGTAACAGAATTGTGGGTGGGGGGAGGTTGGGACTGTTGGTCGTTGGTTTCAGCTGTTCATGCCTTTCTTATTCCAAGTTACTCTGGGTAATTAAGAGTCATAGAATCATAAAGTTTGGACTTTGATGAGACTTTGGAGACCATCTCGTCTAACGTTCTAATTCTTTGGATGAGGACACTGGTGTCCATTTATTTACTTTACCAGTGACCATTTATCTTGTGCCTGTTATATGCCAGATACTGTGGGAAGCATTGGAGACAGAGAAAAAAGCAAAATCCTGGAGACTTGCCGTCCAGGTGCTGACATTGTCATGCTTGGTTGACATGAATAAATGCCTCGCTCGTGGTCCTCTTAGCTAGTTAGTGTTGGGGTCTGGACTAGAACTAAGTTTCCTTCCTCAGGTCCTGCTTCCTACCCCCTCCCCAAATTGTTCTGTGGTCACAGGACTGCAGATTTAGAGCTGGGGGTGACATTGGACATCATCTCATCCACCTACTCCCTTCTCCACCACTTTACCGATGAAAAATTTAAGGACCAGAGAATGGAAGTGACTTTGCCCAAGGCTACAGAAGTAGGAAATCAAGCTAGAATTAAACTTAAGTTCTAAGACATCAAGGATCTCTTTCCTCTCTTTCCTCTCTTCCACGCAGCCTCTCAAGATCATTGTCATGTGATCATTTGGATGTGCTTAAACAAGAGCAAATATAGTGTCTGCATTACAGTGAGGTTTATGCATGAACCTCTTATGAAGCCATGAAAAAACTGACTGTTTCACAGGCACAATTTTTAAATAATTGTGCCTTGCTTTCCTTTTTTTGCTTATTTTCAGTTTTTGTTCTCTTAAGTTCTTGGTGTTGGTGAAAATTTCAGATTGCATTGCAATGAAAAGTGTTTGGTTTTGTTTTGTTTTTAACCTGCAAAATGTAAACCGGATATGAGGTTAGTTACTAATGTTTGGTTTATTTACTGAAAGTTCCACAAAACCAGGGATTATGTCCCATAGCATTCTCTCTCAGTGTCTTGTACACAGTAAATACCATACTCAAATACTTGGAAAATCACTTTGATTTTGTGATATTTGCCCACATGTCATATTCAGATACTGCTCAGAAAAAAGGAATAGAAGACTAAACTTGTCATACTAATACAGGGAACTCCCTCTACCAATTTACATTTTTACCTTCTCTGCAACTTACTGATCTAGAGTGTTGTTTCATGGATAGAGAGAAGTTATATGACTTTTTCTAGGGTAACTACTAGTAAGTATCAGAGGCTCAGAAAAAAAAAAAGGAAAACCTCACTCTTTCCCCATTTTTCTTTATCTAAATCTGCCCAAATTGGATGCCACGTTAATGTTTTTCAGTGAGTTCCTGGTAATAGATTGTTCAACTATTTATTACCTTGTGGCTTCATTAATTTAATTTAGCAAGTATTAAGCACCTACTCTGTGTTCAGTGACTATATCAGGCACTGTAAACCAAAGGAAGAAAGTCCCTTTCCTCAAGAAACTAATATTCTGATGTGTTTTGGGAAACAACACGGGCATATACAAGTAAATACAAAATATATGCAAAATAATTTTGAGGGAAACACTCACCACTGGGGTTATTAGGAAAGACATGCTGGGGTGATCAGTGGGAGATGGAATAGAAAATAGACCAGTCTGGTTGGAATGTAGAGTGTGTGAGGAGGAGTAATCAGTCTGGGAAGATTGACTGGAGCCATATTGTGAAGGGCTTTAAATACAAAGCAGAGGAGTTTGTAATTGATCTTAGAGGCAATAGGGAGCTATCAAAACTTTTGGAGTTAGGGAGTGATCTGTGCATTAAAATATCAGTTCAGCAATTATCTTGAGAATGGTTAGGCTGAACAAGGGAGAATTTGGAGGAAGGGAGACCGATTAGGAGGCCGTTACTCCAGTCCATTGATCAGGGCCCAAACTAGGATGGTTAAATGTGATTGGAGATAGTAGCAGACATAGGTAAGAGACACTGTAGAAGCAAGAAGGGAAGAAAGGACATGTGTTTATTAAGTGGCTATTCTGTGCCAGGCACTGTGCTTAAACATTTACAAATAGTATTTTATTTGATATGCATAACAACTCTGGGATGTCTTTCCTATTATTATCTCCATTTTTCAGTTGAGAAAACTGAGATAAACAGAAGTTAGGTGACTTGCCCAGGGTCACATAGCTAGTAAATGTCTCAGGCTGGATTTGAACCCATATCTTCCTGATTCCAAGCTCAGCGCTCTATCCACTGAGAGATGACAAGACTTGATGACTGATTGGATCTGAAATGGAAAGAGAATGATGAGTTAAAGATGATTCATAAGTTATGATCCCTGTGTAATTGGAAGAATGGTTGTGTCCTTGACAGAATTGGAAAGGTTTTGGGGAGAAAGATACTAGAAGCGATTTTGGATTTCAATTCAGTGTTTTGTCTGCTGTGTTATTCCCCCATGTCCTAGTGATATCTTGCATAATGCTTGTGACCCAGATGTATGGTTAGTATAGTAGATTGTAAGATATAAAAGATCTTGGAGTTCATTTAGTCCAAAAGTTCGTACCCTGGGGCAGCTTGGTGGCGTAGTGGATAGAGCACTGGACCTGGAGTCAGGAAGACCTGAGTTCAAATGTGGCCTCAGACACCTAACACTTATTAGTGGGCAAGTCACTTAATTACATTGCCTAACCAAAAACAAAACAAACAAAAAAACCCAAAAGTTTGTACCCCTTTGGCAATTCAATGAAGCCTGTGGACCTTTTCCCAGAATGATGTTTTAAAATGCATAAGATTACAAAGAAAACTTAGGAAGATTGAAATAGTTACTGAATATTTGTTTGAAAGAGTTCATAGACCCCAGGTGAAGAGCCCATGATCTAGCCTAATCACTTCATTTTAGATGTGAAGAAAATGAGGCTCGGAGACATAAAGTGATTTTTTTTTCAGAGGCAAACCAAGAATTTAAACTTGGGTCCTCTGACTTCACATGAAGTGCTGTTTCCACAATACCATGCAGCTGCTTCTTGTTACTTATTATTATTTTTTAAAATTTACAAGTTGCTTACCTTCCTTTCAGTTCTCTCAACAGATGATCAGAGTGTTGCTCATTTTCCCATCGTGGCTGCCAGCTGCTACTCAACCTTCTTTGCTTGTACTTGACTTCCTTTCACTTCAGAGTACCCAACCTTCTTGGGAAGACCTCTGGAGGCCTCTCATCTTTCTGTATATTGTCTTGACTGCAATTCTTTGCTAACTCTTTGAGTCTTAATTTGAATATTCATGTACCCCTTCCCATTGCTTCCCTCTGGTGGGGCCGTATCTGGCATCTACTGCCTTCCGCCATATTTTGTTAGCATAATAATTTCTAGCAACAACCCAAAAAGCTAATTGGTTATTATTGGAAGATGAGCACGCAGAGCAAATGTGAGACATGGAAAAGACACTCAAAAGCAGAATAGAAGGGGAGTATTTGTTTCACTGGGTATTGTAGGATTTCTTTAGTGGATTTTTCTTCCTTCAGAGTTTGTCTAATAGCAGGCATTTGTTAGACCATAATGATAGTAATAATTAATAACTAGCATATACATAACATTTTAAGGTTTACAAAATGCTTTACATGTATTATCTCATTTGTTCATCACCGCCCTTTGAGATGGCTGCTATTATGATCTCTACCTTACCAGTGAGGAAACTGAGGCACATAGAGGTTAAGTCACTTGTCTAGGGTCATACAACTAGTAAAGAGTGTTTAGGCAAGATTTGAACTCTTATCTTTTCTGAATCCATGAACAGCATTGTGTCTGCTATTGCCATCTGGCTGCCTTAATGGATAGGTACCTAAGGAATGCAGTTTTGGAGGGCCAAGACTATGACTTAATTATTTTTGTAATCCTCCCAGTGCTCACCCAGTGCTAATGAATAAATGGAGCTCAATAAATGTTTACATGAATGAGTGAATACTTAAGTACTTAAATTGACATGCTGTCTCATGTGTAAGGTTCTCCCTTGTGCAATGGAAATCTCAACTTTTCTCATCCTGGGTGATTGTTCTGTTCATATCCTCCGATAAATCTTTCACAGGGGATCTGGCTGATATGATAGAGTCTTTAATTTCTGTGGGTACTAGAGCAGTGCTCAGAGTCTGTAACTGTTATCTTTTTTATGACCAGCTCACCTCCTTCTCCTGTCATGAGCTTAAGGACCGAACCTGTGATCTCCTAGGACTGGGAACTCTGAGAGGAGGAAACTCCCTTTACCATGCGGATTGCCACCTTTTTGCAACTCATCCTCTCAGAGAGTTGCTTGGAGCACTTAGAGGTTAGGTGACTTGCCTAGGGTCATACAGTCAATAGGTGACAGAGGTTTGAACCACTCTCTCCTATTGGATACACTGTCCCTTCAGAGGTATTCTGTTAAACTCCTCTTGGGTTTCTTAATTTTCAGATTCCTCATCTTTGCTGAATCATCATCCAAATCACAACCCTGAATTATGGCTTTATGCCACGCCTTTGTCCTTGTCCCTTTTCAGTTTCTACCCTCTCTTGTTTTCAATAAGTATCTCACATTTACATAGTGCCAATGGTAAAATGCTCATGGAATTCTAAGAATTTTGTGATTCTTGTAAATGTGATAAAATTTCTTATGAGTATGATTCTTAGTACTTCTGCCTTCCTTTCCACCAACATGCATCCTTCCTGGCAGAAAGAAAAGTAGGCTGCAAAGGACTAAAGGTTATTTCTTGTGTGTGTGTGTGTACATATATACATATACATGCATATACACATGCATATATACACAAAATACATTCATATGTATATATGTATGTATGTATGTAGTTTCATGGGATACTATGGCCAAAGGATTCGTCTCTGGCTACTAATCATATTTAGTCAAGCTAGTCCTTAGACTAACTTAGACACATCTCTGTAGTTGGAACCATACCTAAAGCTTTTTGTAACGCAATAGGATTGGTTAGAACTTGCAATATAGGAGCAGCTAGGTAGTGCAGTGGATAGAGCTCCAGCCTTGGAGTCAGGAGGATCTGAGTTCAAATGTGGCCTCAGATGCTTGACACTTACTAGCTGTGTGACCCTGGGCAAGTCACTTAATGCCAATTGCCTCACCAAAAAAAAAAAAAGAACTTGTAATACACCATCAGATCCTTCAAAAACCCAGGATAGGGGCAGCTAGGTGGTGCAGTGGATAGAGCACCAGCCCTGGAGTCAGGAGGACCTGAGTTCAAATCTGGCCTCAGACACATAACACTTACTAGCTATGTGACCCTGGGCAAGTCACTTAACCCCATTGCCTGGCCCCCCCAAAAAAGACCAAAACAAAACCAAAAAAAACCCCCAAAAGCCCAGGATGGCTTCATATCATGATGGGGACTTCCAGTTGCACTTTTGTGGGAGAATAAATGATTAGCTTTGAAAAAAAAATATAGCCCACACAAGTGTGTGTGTGTGTGTTATAGCTAGTTCCTTTCTTTCATGGAAATAATAGGGGTAATTAAATTATTAGAACCAGCATTCTTTGCTACTCACCCAGAAAAAATTGTTACCCTGTGGTCTTAGTATTTATGGACAAGTACAAACCTTACCTGGGTTGATCCTGTGTAATGAATTGTTGAAGCAGCAGAGCTCAGTAATTCTAGAGCCAGAAGTCTGTATTTCTGAATTCCAAGGCACAGACACCTTAATGGATTTACAGTTGTTTGGCCTATCACTAATGTCTTTACATATTATCAACACTATAAGACAAGGTATATTCTTCGTTCTTTTCAGTCCTTAAAAATGAGAATACTTCTCCCCCCACTACCCCACCCTGCTCCAGGGAGAATTACTATTTAGATTGTCAGATTGTTTTCACTTTCCAAGCAGTATTCACTGCACAGCTGGGAAATGCTGTGGTTCAGGCTATGGGCACACTGTATTGTGTTGTCTTATGTGAGCAGAGAGTTGTATTAATGAGATATGCCTCATTTTAGGAATATCAACTAAAATATCTGTAAATTGGATTTGCGTTGAGATAATATTGGTGCTGAGTTTCCAAATGTGCCTCCCTTTCCATGCAAACAGTTATAATTTTGCATAATAATGATTCCCATGGCATTGATTTTTTTTTTAATGAAATGTCTAAAAAGTTAGGGACTTAAAATGATAATTTTTTTCCTTAGGGTAATTTATTTGCTTCTTTCTTCCCCACTCATTCCTTTGAAGTGTGAACTGCCACAGTCAGTGGGTTAAGTACAAGTCTCAATAGAATGGACTGCTGAGGTTGCTGGATCTCAATAGGACTATTCTTGACCAAGTCACTTTAGCTCATCTGTGAAATGAGGGCTTTGGACAAAGGTCCCTTCTACTTCTAGATTTCTGATCCTGTGATGATATTCCCGATGACTGAACCATTCTCATAACAGATTCTGGTTGAGAAAATTATTTGATCAAGAATTGCTGTATTTCAAGATTTCAAGAATTGTGTGTTAATTCCATCAGCTGCAGATAATTTTTCCACCAAGTAGAGGATAACTTCTCTACAGTGAAACATTGATCAGTCTATGGACAACCTCTTTAAATTTAGTTTCGTTGTTGAGTTTTTTAGTCATGTCCAATTCTTCATGGCCCCTTTTGGAGTTTTCTTGGCAAAGATGCTGGAGTGGTTTGCCATTTCCTTCTTCAGTTCCTTTTAAAGGTGAGGAAACTGAGACAAACCCAGGATCACACACAGCTAGTAAGTTTCTGAGTCTGCATTTGAACTCAGGAAGATGAGTCTTCCTGACTTCAGGCCCCAGTGTTCTATCCACTGTACCACCTAGCTGCTCATTAAATTTAGTTGGGCTTGTCTTTTTGGACAGTAGACGTAGACATACAGTTAAATACCATGCCCATACTTAGATCATTTCTGGCTCAATGCAGGTCCTTCTAGAGCTTACAAGTCATTGGTCTGACCTTTGAGAATGCAGGGTCACCTCCATGCTACAAGGAGGCATATCAATGGGAGATTTTGGAGAAGGTGATCTAAATTAAAAAGTGAACATTTAGATTTATTCTTCCCATAATTGATGTCCTGTGTATTCACTTGTATGATTTCTTTTATTTCATCAGCTCATATTGTGTCATTGGTTTTCATTTGAGTACAGATGATATATCATCATCGTCATCGTCATCATCGTCATTCAGTTTCTTAGTTTCATATTTGACTGCGGCCAAATATGGTGGTAGCTTCACCTAAAGCATCAGTTATTTGCTGTAGTTCCTCCCTCCCCATCCCCATGTCCCCTTTCCCCCCACCCCAGGGAGAATTAGTATTTAGAGCAAGGCTTCTTAAATTTTTTCCATTCTTGACCCCTTCAGCACTTAAACTGTGGGCTGAGAATGGTAAGAAGGCTGATTAGAGTCCCAGATCCTTTACACTTTTTTTCTTTTCTTTTCTTTTCTCTTCTTTTTTTAACATGTGTTTTTAAAACTTTGGGTTACAAATTTTCTCCCTTCCTCCCTCCCCACCTACCCTCATTGAAAAGGCAAGCATCTTGATACAGGTTATAGATGTGTAGTCATGCAGAACACTTCCATAGTAGTCATGTTGTGAAAAACTAAGTATATTTCCCTTCGTCCTATCCTAACCCCCATTTATTCTATTCTCTCTTTTGACCCTGTCCCTCCTCAGAAGTGTTTGCTTTTGATTATCCCCTCCCCCAATCTGCCCTCCCCTCTTATCACCCTCATCTCCTTGCCACCTTATTTTCCTGTAGGGTAAGATAGATTTCCATACCCCATCTCCTTGCCACCTTATTTTCCTGTAGGGTAAGATAGATTTCCATACCCCATTGTGAATGTTATTCCCTCCTTAAGCCAAATCCTATGAAAATAAGATTCACTCATTCCCTCTCACCTTCCCCCATTTCCCCTCCACTGTAAAAGCCTTTTCTTGTCTGTTTCATGTGAGATAATTTACCTCATTCTACTTCTCCTTTTCTCCTTCTCCCAGTATAATCCTCTCTCACCCCTTAATTTTATTTTCCAGATATCACCCCTTCATCTTCAACTCACCCTGTGCCCTCTATCTATCTAATCAATCAATCAATCTATCTATCTATCTATCTATCTATCTATCTATCTATCTATCTTCCCTCCCACTACCCTAATACTGACAAAGGACTTGTGAGTTATAAATATCATCTTTCCATGCAGGAATGTAAACAGTTCAACCTTAGTAAGTCTCTTATGATTTCTCTTTCCTGTTTACCTCTTCCATGTTTCATTTGAGTCTTGTATTTGAAAGTCAGATTTTCTATTCAGCTCTGGTCTTTTCCTCAGGAATGCTTGAAAGTCCCCTATTTCATTGAATGACCATTTTTTACCCTGAAGGATTATACTCAATTTCGCTGGGTAGGTGATTCTTGGTTGTAGTCATGTCTCCTTTGCCCTCCAGAATATCATACTCCATGCCCTCCAGACCCTTAATGTAGAAGCTGCTAAATCTTGTGTTATCCTGATTGTGTTTCCACAATACTTGAATTGTTTCTTTCTGGCTGCCTGCAATATTTTCTCCTTGACCTCGGAACTCTGGAATTTGGTTACAATATTCCTAGGAGTTTTCCTTTGGGGATCTCTTTTAGGAGGTGATCGGTGGATTCTTTCAATTTCTATTTTGCCCTCTGTTTGTAGAATATCAGGGTAATTTTCCTTGATCGTTTCTTGAAAGATGATGTCTAGACTCTTTTTTTGATCATGACTTTCAGATAGCCCAATAATTTTTTAAGTTCTCTCTCCTGGATCTGTTTTCCAGGTCAGTTGTTTTTCCAATGAGATATTTCACACACTCTTCTATTTTTTCATTCTTTTGGATTAGTTTTACAGTGCCTTGATTTCTCATATAGGCTCTAGCTTCCAATTTCTCCATTCTAATTTTTTAAAGAAGTATTTTCTTCAGTAAGATTTTGGACTTCCTTTTCCATTTGGCCAATTTTGCTTTTTAGGGTATTCTTCTCCTCATTGGCGTTTTGGACCTCTTTTTCCCATTTGGGTTAGGCTGTTTTTTATTTCAGAACTTCGTTTATGTATGTAAAAAGCACACTTCCACTAACCACCATGGACATCTTCTTCAGGAGCAGAGAGTGGGAATAAAAAGTGCGGGCAGTCAGGAATGTTGAAAATTAAAGAAAGCCACATTGAAACTCTGATGCTCTTTCTTCAACTCTCCTCGATTAACCTCTGGAAATTCCTCCTTTGTGAACATTAGAATTTCAGGCCAGGCTTCACCTTGACCAGCTCTATGTTACCTGCACCATTTCTGCACGGAAGTGTACCAATCTCACAGGATATAGAAAAGGGATATGAAATTTCTTTAGTGCACTTTCCTCTTTTTTTTTTTTCTAATAATCTTTGGAATTGACCTGAGATTCAGAGTCTCTAGGTCTCTGTGTGTTGTCATCATTTTCTGTTGGTGCTCAATCTCATGATTAGTATTTGTTTCAAGTTACTGGACTGCAGTTGCTATATTTTGTTCATTTTAAAGTTCCTTTGGACAAGAAAAATGTATCTGAGACCTAATTTTCTTTTGTAATTTTTGTTTTGCCAAGAGCCATTACTAGGGTGGGGGTAATTAGGGTATTGCTCTAGGTTGCTGAAATTCAGAGGGCATTGATAACACTTGGTATCCTTAAGTACCATTGGAACAAATGGGCTTAATATACCTAATTAGCAAGACTAATTAGCTAAAAAGAAGAAGCTACTGAGCACATTTCCTCTACCCCCTAATGCATCCTCACTGTGGCTATAGTATTCTTTCCACACTACTGGGAAGCACTGGGGACCTCTCCTACTCTGTCTTAATTGAATTTATATTTAAAATCCTGTGGACATTTTGTAGTATTCGCCCAGCACATTTTGTACTGTTTGTCTAATCAGATGTCACCAAAGAATCTGGCTAAAATGCCCTCTCATTATCCTTTATTTTGCTGTGCTTTTTTCTTAAGTCTGATTCAATACTATATGGGGAAAAAAAATCACAAAGTTGTCGGAGAGTTTCCTTTCTAGTTTAATTTATTTGCCGTCTAAGATGCTGTATGGTAACGTTCTCCAGCACCATGAGACCCCACATGTAAATAGTCTAATTTCATGTTCTCAGTTAATTGATGTAAAGAAAAACGTTCTTTCCTGTAATTATAATTAACTCCCCTGAGCCTGGTGTGGCTTAATCTGAATGAGGGCCAGAATTTTAAAACCTAAGGCAAGGGCTTTTTAGCCTAGTTTGATGAGCTAAATATTTTGCCTTGTCCTATACCCCAAAAGGACACTTTGAGCTTGGAGTTGGAGGTGGCTAAACTCTATTTTCAGATATATGGTGCCAAAATAATGATCTGAACAGAATCCAAATAATATAAGAATTTTTTAAAAAGTAGGTGTGAGGCTAAAAGAGTGAGATAAATTAAAACAGTAATAACAACTGAAAATCTATAACATCTTCAAAGCACTTTATTTGTATTCACTCATTTGGATCTTCTGAACAGCCCCGTGAGGTTGGCACTAAGGCTTTATCACCCCATTTTATAGATGAATCAGGTAGGGGTGAAGGTCTTAGCTTGTGGTCAGCCACACAGATATTAAATGTGAGAGAGGATTCGAACCCTGTTCTTTCCTGACTCCAAATCTACTGGTCTTATTACTGCAAAAACATTTCCTAGGGGCAGCTAGATGGCACAGTGGATAGAGCACCAGCCTGGAGTCAGGAGGACCTGAGTTCAAATTTGGCCTCAGACACATGATACATTAGCTGTGTGACCCTGGACAAGTCACTTAACCCCAATTGCCTCGCAAAAACAAACAAACAAAAAAACCCTAAAAAACAAAAAGCAAAACATTCCCTATTGGTGAGTGGTGTTTGACGTGGACAAATGTAGACCTGCAAGCCAATGTCGCTGTGTGGTCTGGAATCACTGAATTACATAACGATTCCTAATAGCGGTTTCTTAATTAACCCTGCACCAATAACTTAACCTTTTTATACTTCAACATCATAATCTGTGATATGCAACCTGCTGGATGAGTATTGATAGAGCATCTTGAAAACCCAGTAGAAGTGATTTTCAAGATTAAAATCACTCTCTGAGAATGTCTATCATGATTGACCCACAGTGCCATTCATAAAATTCTCCTTTATTGTGGTATTATTCAGTAGTTGAAAAGGGGATGAAACAGTATTACATAAATAGGAACTTTGTGAAGAGCCAGCAGGAAAGGATGGATAGACAGCCTGCCCTGGTGTTAGCGAGACCTGAGTTCAAGTTCTGGCTCTGACACATACTCACTTAGTGATTCCGGGTAAATCACTTAAATCTTTCAGAGCTCCAGGAAGCCATGTTACAAATGAACTGCTTCTCAGCATTGGGGGAAACAGCTTCCATCAAAACGAAAGAAAAAAAAAAACTTAGTTAAAACACCATCTTTATCAATGGAAAATCAATTTAGTTTAGTGGAAAATCACTACCTTTCATCTTAATTTGGCATTTTCTCTTGTCCTTTCATTGCAGATTTTTGCCGTCTAGATCTTTGTGAGATAGATTCGTTTTTCTCCTTTGATAAAGCAAACAAAAAAGATGTCTCATTATTTGGAAAGTAAATCACAAGTGATGAATAAGGATTCTCCTCACCTCCCACTCCTCAGCCTTTCCCAATCACTAGTGTCACCAGGCAGAATTTCCTTCCATTTGTGGATGGACTAAGTTTAGAGGAAAATGGTTCAACTCGGCCGTGGTGAACAGTATCAGGAATTGAGAGAGTGGGGGCTGTGATGATGGCTGTTTTTAGTTGTCAGTGACTAATGTGCTTCTGTTCCTTTTTTTCCTTCTTAATTTTCAGACCTGGAATTCCTCTGACTATGCAGGCATTTTCGGAGGAAGAAAGGAAACTGTGGATGGAAGCCCTGGGAGGAAAGGAAGCTGTAAGGTTTTATTAATAGCTCCATACTTAGTGCTGTAGAGTTAACTATAGTTACTTTATTCTTACTTCTCTGTGTCTATGTGTGTAGGTGTGTCTCCTTTAAAGACTATAATTGAGTCTTGTGGGGATGGACATTATTCCTAGCTATGCATCGGTGCCATTGATAGGATGGGCTTGGGTCAATCAGCCAACTTACTGTGTGCAGGTTGTACGCTCTATTTTAGGAAGAGCACAGCAAAACTGGAGGGCATGTAGAAGTGGGCAGCCAAGAAGTCAAAGGGTCTGAAGTTCATGCCATTTGAGGATAGGTTGAAGGAACTGAAGGGGCACAGCTAGGTGGCACAGAGGATAGGGTACCAGGTCTGGAGTCAGGAAGACTCCTCTTCCTGAGTTCAAATCCAGCCTCAGACGCTAATTAGCTGTGTGACCCTGGGCATGTCACTTCACTCTTGTTTGCTTCAGTTTCCTCATCTGTCAAATGAGCTGGAGAAGGAAATGGCAAACCACTCCAGTGTCTCTGCCAAGAAAACCCCAAATGGGGTTATGAAGAGATGGACATGACTGAAAAATGGCTCAACAGTGCAACGACCGGAGGAGCTGATGACGTGGAGCTTGGATAAGAGATGTCTCCATATATTTGAAGAGTTATTGTGATATGGAAAAGAGAGTCTTCTTTTTCTGGTTGGCTTCCAAGGGCAGAACTAGGAACAGTGGGTATAAGTTACAAATAGACAAATTTTGACTTGATGTAAGGAATACGTCAATTAAAACAAAACAGTTAAAGGATTAAAATTATTTAAAAGGGAATGAGCTGCTTTGGTAGGAGCAGGTTCTCCCTCCGGAGGTCTTCAAGGGAAAGCTGAAGGACCATGGGTAACTGCTGTGGTTATGTAGAATGATTTATTATAAACAAGTCTGATATAATGTGTTATGGCTTTATATGGTTCGCATCACTTTAGAAGTTCACATGGTATGAACTTGAGGTTGTCCATAAGGTTTGTTTTCAGCAAGTCCAACTGGTGTAAGGAATAAGTCAATTAAAACAAAACAAATAATTAAAATTATATCACCTGTGGATCTTACTATAATTTTTGTTATCATCAACTTCAGTTTTGTTTATATAATGAATCTATAAGATTATATGCTGTATGTAATCTATAAGATTCTCAACTCAGGCCCTGATTCCATAGCCTATGACAGTGGATGAATCAGTTGGTAGCTTCAAGCTGTCTTCAATATCCTATTGCAGTTTTCTGTGGACTTATATGAAAAGAATTTTTGGGATAAATAGAGACCTAGCAGAGTTTAGAAGTGAGGAGGGAGCATCGTTTGGTGTTAGGAAAGGAGTGTCGTCTGCTGTATTCTGTCATGTAGAGTATGAGATGAAGTATGCACAAATGACTTGTAGAATTAATGTGACTGGTGTAGGCATTTCCTATCATTTCTTAGCATGGAGAAGAAGACATTTGGAAAGGAGGGAGCAGAGAGTAATTAATAGGATGAGATCCTTGAAAATCATGAGCTTCATTTTCTGTATGAGTCGACTGCTGCCCTATGTAGCAGTGACAAGACCAAGACAATAAAGAAGAATAATACTTGTTATTTTGTGTATTATTGGGTGGAAAAGGCTGCTCAGTAAGAAGGCTTCCACAGACCCAGTCTAAAGTGTTCAGATCCTAGGCCAGTACTATTATTATGGAAATAGAGAGGCATGGACGAATTTGGGAAATATTTGGAGGCAGGATACCATCAGTGGATTTTGATACATGGAAGGTGCATTAGAAAGTTGGGAGTATCCCCAGGTTTACAGCTTGATGACCTAGTAGATAGAATGCTGAACTTAGTATTAGGAAGACACAATTTCAAATCCTGTCTCAGACACTGCCTAGTTGTATAACTCTGGGCAGATCACTTGGCTTCTGTCTTAGTTTTCTCATCTGTGAACTGGGAATAATAAAGGCACTTGCTTCACAGGATTGTTATGAGGATCAAATGGGATAATATCTGTAAGGTTTTATAAAACTTATAGTGCTATATAAATATTATTATTACCACCATCATCATTTAGAGGATGAAATGCATGGTGGCACCATTGAACCTCATCAAGAAGGAGGTAACTGGTCAGGTCAGCAAGCACTGATTAAGTACCTACTATATGCCAGCCACTCTGCTAAGTACTGGATAGATGTGACAAGAGAGAGATTTACCTCTTTAAAATAACTGCTTTAAAAAAAGCAGTTTTGTCAGTGTATGTGTTATTTTCATAGAAGCCTTACTTATTCTAGCTAGTTCTGCTGTTTATGCCTTATTTTTTCACGGAGAAGATGTTTATTAATTATATTAGTAAAAAAAAAAATCCATTCCCACCAGTCCACCTAAATGTACTGAAGGTGATCACTAATTTATTAAAACAAAGCCAACCACCAGTGTACAATGACCAGGGAAAATTAGTACTGTTCCCATTCCCTTTTATTCAGTAGACCTTAATTAGGGCTATAGGATTTAGAGGTGGAAGGGGATCATCTCGTTCCCCTTTTACCTCACTCCTTCTGTTTTACAGATGAAAAAACTAAGGCCCATGGAGTCAGAGTGATTGGCCTGTTTTTATAATGCTTGTGGGTACTATGTAAAAATAATGGAAAATGCAAGTGGAAAATGCTCTGGTCTTTAAGAATAGTGGAATGTCATCCTGGATCAGTATGAAGGCCACAAGTTGTGTTGGAAAGAGCCCGGAATCCATATCTTCTAAGTACTATGTTTGTTGGATTTTAGGGTCCTGAAGCCCTCAGTCTTCTCATCTGTAGAATGATGGCATCAGATGAATCACAGAATCATAGAGCTGTAACTGTTAGGGACTCCAGAGATGGTCAGGTCCAGACCTTTCGTTTTATAGGTGAGAACCTAAGGGTCAGGGTGGTTACACAGGCAGTTAGTGTCAGAGGTGAGATATGAAACCAGATTCCCTGATTTCAGAGCTAGTGTTCTTTCCCCCAGGCTAGTAGAAAGTGGAAACAGCATAGAACTTGAAATTGGAAGGCCTGGATGACCTTGAGCAAGTGTCTTCTCCTCTATGGCCCTCAGATCCCTCATTTCTAAAATGGGAGGCTTGGACTGGATCATTTCTATGTCCCTTCCTGCTCTTAATCCTGTGACTAGATTTATTCATTGATATGTGCACTTGAGAAGTTCAGTGTTAGCATTGATAAATGAGTCCTCTCTTCACTCTCTGTTTATTCTTAATATGCCCTTGAGGTTTTTAGCAGGGTCTGGAGAGACTGATCTCTTCTTTGACAACGTCACATATAACTGAGATCCCAAAGCAAGCCTGCTAATCCCCCATTGTCAACGTAAGGCTAAGACTATAGACATCTCTCCCCAGTGAATAAAGAGGTCTGTTTAAAAGTCAGTTTGCATAGAGAAGCTTACCTGCTGCAGTCCCTGGGAAATAAATTTGCCATCAATGGCACTGTGACCTTGAAGATACCTAGCCTGACTTTTCCTTCAGAGTAAATAGCAAAGTGATTAGTCCTGAGATAAGCGAACACCAGCAAGGCCTCCAAATATTAAAAGTCCTGCTACGTATTTGTGTGAGGAAACTTAGGCAGGGCACGTTTCCAAAGGAGGCGTGCCCTTAGAATAATGAGCCAGTGGCTAAAGATCTTAGAGTTGGTGCTAGAGTCAGAACTCTCCTGTTTCAGATGGAATTATTTAAATTAGGATTGTCCTTGGGTGGGAGATACCTTTCCATGCTTTGGTATAGCCAGAAAATGGACTCCAACGAACAGTTTCTTGACTACACTGCTGCCAGACCTTTTGATGATACACCATTTCTGTTGTTGGGAGATGTTTCTGCTTTTGCTATTCAGGATAAGAGGGATAACTGAACCTGGAGAAGGGAAAATGCTGAAGGACAATGTGAAGGAGGGAAAAGAAAATTGGATGCAATTTTAGGATCAGAATCATGGGCTTAAAAGGTTTAGAGCTGGGAGAGACCTCAGTGATCATTGAATCTAACCTCCCCATTGTACAGATGAGGAAATTAAATTTGAGAAGTGAAGTAACATAGCTAGTAGGTGCCTGAGATGAGATTTGGATGGAGAGCTTTCAGACTCCAGATCTGATGCCCTGTCCACTCTGCCTTGCTTCTTCTAATCATAGAATCTCAGAGGTGAGAGGGACCCCTGGGGCCTTCTAGTCAAGCCCTTACTTGGGGGAAAAAAATCCCTTCTACAAAAGACTTCAGAAGTCATGTTTTATCCAGCCTTTGCTTGAAGACCTCCACGGAGGAGGAATGCACTATCTTCTGAGGCCATTCAATCTATTTACAGTGAGATAAGGATAGGGACTGGACCCTGGATTTTCATTGGTATTGGGAGCTCCTTGAATGAAAAAATACCCTCTACCAGTGCAGATTAGCTCCTTCTCTGCAATTTATCAGTCAATCGGTTGTCGTCCATAGCATGGTGAGGCTAAGAAACTTGCTTAGAGTCACACAGCAAACACATGTTGAAGGTGCTTTGTACTTTATTGTTGAGTCATTTCAGTTTTGTTTGACTCTTCCTGTGAGGCCATTGAGGGTTTTCTTGGCCAAGATACTGGAGTGGTTTGCCATTTCCTTCTCCAGCTCATTTTCCAGGTGAGGAAACTGAGGCAGACAGGGTGAAGTGACTTGCTCAGAATCACACAGCTAAAAAGTGTCTGAGAACAGATTTGAACCCATGAGGATGAGTCTTCCTGATTCCAAGTCCAGTGCTCTATGAACTATGACGCCACCTAGCTGCCTTACTTTGCACTTAGTAGACATATAATAAATGCTTAGTGTTAGATTGGTTTTTACAAGAGATGCCATCAGGCTGTTTGAGCCATGGCCAATCATTCAGCAACTATTATGTGCTAGAAACCTGTGTTAAAGTACAGGAGATACAGAAAAAGGCTAAAAAAAAAAACCAAAAAAAACCCCTGCCCTCAAGGAGCTTACATTGAGGGGAGGACAAAATGTAAATAAATTGGCATAACCAGTGACGAAGAATACTGCCTATTTCCGTACAGAGACATGAGAATTAATTTTACCAAATGAGACACGCATTTTTGAATGTATCCAATAGGACATTTTGTTTTGTTTGACTATGCATATCTGTTACAAGAGTTGGTTTTTTTTTTTCCCCCCCAGTGGTAATGGTGGGGATAAGGATGGGAGGTAGAGAATATAAATGCTTATAAAATGAAAGAAAATAATTTAAAATTACTATTTACATACAAGGCCTATGCATGTTATCTTAGAGGGGAAGGCACTAGTGGTGGTGGGAAGTAGGAAGGTGATCTCAGAGGGGAAGGCACTAGGCCCTTTGCAGGCTTTGAGCTGAGCCTCAAAGGAGGCCCAAGAGTTGGGAGTTAAAGGCTCATTGCATGATGTTATAAGTACTGAACTGAACATTTCAGATTTGCAAAACCTTTGACTTGGTCTATAAAATTCATTATAAAATCCCACCCTACCCACTTTCCTATCAGGTCTTATTGGTGCTCGCTTTCTGTGGAGATCAGAGTGGGGGTTAGAAAGCAGCCTTCCATAGAGCCTTATGCTGTTAATGAGCTCTAGATTGACTAAAGCAATTTCCCTTTTTTGTCCATGTTTTTGTTTCTGTTGACCTTATGCTGCCTCATCTATAACCATTCTTACCGATAGAAATCTTTGTGTTTGCGCAATATGGAGCCATGACTGAAGTATTTTCTCCTGTTTCTTTGTCTTTTTCTTTTTTTTTTTAATATATATATATATATATATATATATATAGCTGCTTCCCAGTTTGAATAGAGCCAACTTAAGACGGGAAGGAGGTAAGTACTAAGTCTTGTTTGCTCTCCATTGTCTGAATACACAGGGCTCATTGTTCTCTCTAAAATGTGGCTCATGCTGTCCTCCCTTCCTCTTTACTTATCTAGTTTCTACCCAATTTGTTAAGGGCTTGACTCAGATTCTTACTGGCTACTGCCTCCCACTTGGACCTCTTTTGCCTCTGAGATAGTACTTGTTGTCCGCACCAACCACACAATGGTTGACATTTCATTATATCCTATTTTTCATTATTCTTCAACAGTCGGTAGTATATCTTTCTTAAATGCCGTCTTCTCAAAGGGAGTATCGACTCCCAGACCGCTGAGGTCCGTGAGTAAGACTTTTTTTGTGTCTTTTTCCACTCCAAGCACAGAGTCTAAGCACAGAGGAGGTGTTCAGATGTCTTTTGGCTGAGGGAGTACAAGTCTTTCAATTAAAATAATACCGACAAACCAGCAAATTAAAAATGACTATTATGCTAAAAACTGTGTGGTCTGAAATGGGATGTCTCATCATGTATAGTGCACTCAACTGAGAGAGAAATGTGAATGATATTGACTGACTGTATTCTTGATTTAGCTACTAGGAACTGTTTGCAGATTTCATTGTAAATATGGTCTTTGTAAGATTGGAAGGCATTTAAGGTGATTCCACATTTCCTCCATAATCAACAAAGTTATGTGTCCAGAGGAGCTTTCTATCCTGAAAGAGATTGAGCAACATCAAATTGCTTCAATTCACAGTGGGTTCCTTTGATGGTTGTATCATTAATTCATTCAACAACTCTGTATTCTGTATTTTCTAGGTATTGGTTTGAGGGGATGGGGCCACATCCAAAGATGAATAAGACACAGTGTTTGCCAGTTACGAACCTATGAGTCTCTGTGACATGAACATTTCTAACATTCATTTTGAAGAAGAGAGCCTTCTCGTGTGGATAGGATAGTAATGGTTCATGACCAATTTATATATTTTGGCATTCTGAAATGATAGGTAGACCATGGGCGGGCTAATTATCCCTGCTGCCCCCATTAAAACCTGGGCCAGGGCCTGCATGGTGGAGAAACCCACATGGATCCTGACGCATGTGCCAGGCTTTGAGTTTTCAAGCACTGAGATGAAATGCTGACCCCTTATTGTGTTACTGTCTTGTTATCTATTTAATGGATGGGGAGTGGTTGTTCATACCCACCTGTGCTGATTTGCTCAGAATCCTCAGGATTGATTTCAGTTGGGACACAAAATGTACTCTCCTTTGTAAAGACAAATGTTTGTGTTGAAGAAAAGGAAATTGCTTGGCATATTCTAGATTATCTATATACCTAGATATACTTGGCATATTTAGATTATTATAGCCTGCCTACCAAATGATTTTTAGATTTTAGTTATTTTGAAAATAGTATTAAAAATGATTAAAAACATTTAGAAGAGTGATATGAAACATGGCTTCCAAAACATGAGTTTTTATTTAAAAAAATTCAGAGACCTTGCTTTTCTGAGCCAACTTTATGATTTGCAAAATTGAGAAAAAAATGTGAATGACATTTGCCCCTGACTCACATTGAGGACATGGCTTTTTTTTTTTTAAGGGCCATTTAACATGCTCATTTTCTTCTTTTAATTTTCTCCAGGGCTCTTTTTGGAATTTTGTACAAAATATACTCGGCCATTTGGGGATGAAGTTTTTCTTGAAGAGTTTTTAATCTGTTTGTTTTTTCATTGCTGAAGAAGATGGATGCTCAGTTAACAACCTTCTTTAGCATTTTAAGTTGTTGTTAACAGTAAATATACTGTTATTCTGAATGTGTGCTCCAGTGAATATACTAAGATCATCAGTGTAGATCACTGCTGTAGCTCAACATGTGGCCTTTAAAAAAGAAATGGTTACATCAAAATGAGCCCAGATGTTATTTTTCCAGCTTTGTAAGGAAGAAAAACGTGTATAATTCATGATGTGCTTAACATTTTCCTTTTAGGTGCACAACTGGATAAGATTGGATTCACAATTCTCAGAAAATGCATCCGTGCAGTTGAAACACGAGGTAACATGACTGTCTGCCTGAATCCTTTTATTCATTAAAGGATATGAGTATTTAAAAGATCTGATACGCATTGAGAATTCACCCTGCTTTTGAAAAGGACAGGGCATGTTGATTTCAAATGCATCAGAGTAGAAGAAATAAATAGTCAAGTGTCCTTCACTGTAAGTCTGAGAGTCATGGGGTACTATATTCTCCAGAGACCTCCAACTGAATTTAGCTCAGTGAGTACTGGAGACACATGTGGTGGGGCTCACCAGGCAACATATAACAAATGAGGAGCTACAGATAATCCAGGTAAGGATGTCATCAAAGAAATGTTGCATCAGACATGGAGATGGGCTGATCATGTGGTGAGTCTCATCACTGGATTGCCTATGTGCTCCATTGGTATCCTTGTGACATCAGGAGGGATTGAGGACGCCCACTGGGCGACCTTGGAGTGCTGAGCTTATGGAGGACGTATACCAGACCCACCCGAGAAGGGCAGGCATGGCTGAGTTATGTGATGTTAGGGAGAATATCCATCTCAGTGGGCTCACAGGCCCATTGAGGTATTTGAGGTTGCTTTTTTCCTGCTCTTAGCTGGTCATTTATTTGGTGATACAATATGGACCTTTCTTCTTCCCTTTCATCTTTTTCCTTAGTAAAACTTGGAAGCCATTTCAAAACTAAGGCCTGTTTGCGATTCAGTTTTTAAAATGGTGTTAAGTGCCTGTTGTGTGTAAGGCGATGGGTACACAAATATAAAATTTATTATCTTTGCTATATATATATATATACACACACACACACACACATATACATATACATATATGCATATATGCACATATATATGTATGTATATATATGTATGTATAAAAAGAGAGAGAGAGTCTAGTACAGGACTAGAATTTTTTTATCCTGGTTTGCATATGTGCTAAATGCATAATAAGAGGTCAGACAGAATGCTGTAAGAGGTATGAAGGGACAAACATCATATCTAGCTTGGGCTTTCTGGGATAACTTTGGAGGAAGTGATAATGATGTAAAACCATGATAGAAGAAAAGGATTTCAAAAGGTAGTGATAATGGGAGTTTTTTGTTTTTTTTTTTATTTTTTTTGGCTCGGCAATGTGACTTGCCCAGGTTCACACAGCTAGTAAGTGTTATGTGTCTGAGGCCAGATTTGTACGCAGGTCCTCCTGACTCCAGTGCCGGTGCTCTATCCACTGTGCCACCTAGCTGCCCTGAGACCCTTTCTCAGGCGTAGGACCTGGTGTGTGCACATGTGTAGAGGCAAAAGAGGGCAGAATGGGGCTGGCGAATGGCGAGTCATTGGACCAGAATATGAAGGGAAACCAAATAAGTAGTGTTGAAAGATTAGTTTGGGTTACCATAGTTTTTAGCTACCAGTATGTAATATGCTTTTGTGTTCCTCACTGTACTCTTAAGAAAAGACAGCGTCTCCCACCATTTGTGGGTGTACCTGAAGGTTCTTTTTATGGATTCTCTACTTGTACTTTGTCCACTGTGTTAAGCAAACTGAGAGAATCCAAACATTTGGCCATTGTGAAATTGACTGTTTTGGAAGGGCCTGCTTCGTTAGAGGTTGAAGTCCTATTTGTCCAGAGACTTTGCAAGGTCTCTAAGTGGAATGTTTGACTCTCTCCTGTATTGTCCATCCTTGTTCCTCTAGATTTGGACAACATCACAGGGGACAGACAGACAGTCATGTTTTCTGTGAAACCAAGCCTTTGTCATAAAGCCAAGACTGCCACCTGTGAAATTAGAATGCTGGATAATGGACATACAAGTTGCTTTGTGATTTGGGTATGTGCCCATTCATAAGAAAAGGCCAAATTTCAGAAAGCCTTTTCTTTCTGACTCTTTAAACAGCAATACAGGCTGAAGAATTGTCACTCATTTCTGGCTGCATTGGAGAGGACCTGATAACTTTCTTTCTGTTCCCTGGTCTTTCCAGATTTCTGTAAAATTTTAAAACAGTTCTCAAATACTACTCACTGTGCAGTCTTCATTGTTGTTGTGGTTCACACCTGGACAGATTGTAAATGGACAGATTTTCATCTTCTCCTTTGTATGTGTTTGTTCAATTAAAAATGAAAAGGAAATACTTCTCCAAAGGGGGCTTTTATATTCTCTACTTAAAAGTTTTTGTCTGTAGAGATAAAGTACCTGTTTCTCCTGGGCTACCTAAACGGCGTGTACAGTAATGTGTGTCTTGCAATGAGTAGACGTAAGCGAACTTGCATACCATTTGGGGATTTTTTTTTTTAGCGAAAAATACATTTTTTACAAATCTCTTATTAGATTTTTTTTTTCTTGAAACAGATGTTTTCTTTTTCAATCCTTTGGCTACCAGAGAATATTTTTTTTTCTTGTTACAAGAAGCTATGACTTTTAAGAGAAAGGGAGAGAATGATGGGGAACAAGGGAAGGGAACGAGCATTTATTAAGCACCTACTATGTGCAAGGCATTGTGCTAAGCATTTTACAAATATTATCTTACTGAAGCCTCAAAACAATTTTGAGTATAGATTTAGTCAGAAGAGGGGAGAGTTTGTGACTAGGTAATAATCCCTTTTAAAATGTGAAAGACCTTACTTGTCCTATAACAGTGAAATGTCTTCCTCAATAGGTTGTTTCCACATTCCCCCAACCCTATTCAGCCATATGACAGCCATTCTCCATCTTGTGTTATGCTTTTGTGAATTTCAGTCTCTGCCTCAGTCCTAGTCTTTGTGTACCCCCCTTTTTTTATCACTAGAGCCATTTATTGGGTGTCAACTGTTCCAAGCATGATTGCCCTGTGTATTGAGATTATTCTAATTAGCCTGATTATTCCCTTTCCTATTGTAACATTGATCACAGAGTCATAGATTTACAGAGTCGGGGTTCCTCACAGGTTCTCTAGTCTAAGCTTACTTCACAGATGAAGAATCTGAAAGCCCAGAGAAGTTAGGCTATTTACCCATGGTCATGTAGAAGATGATGCTTAATTTATTACATTCTTATTATTTAGCTTCTTCTGTCAGTGAGATCAAATATAGTCTGATGGATGGGGGTTGGCCTTTGTAGTCAGGGAGACCTGAATTTAGGTCCTGCCTTTTAATGCCTTTTTTTTTTTGGTGAGGCAATTGGGGTTGAGTGACTTGCCCAGGGTCACACAGCTAGTAAGTGTCATGTGTTGTGTGTCTGAGACTCAGACAGAGTCAGGTCCTCCTGACTCCAAGGCCAGAGCTCTATCCACTGTGCCACCTAGCTGCCCCTAGTCCTGCCTTCGATGCACATTAGTTGTGTGTGACTAGGCAAGTCCTGTAAACTCATTGCCACAGACAACTCTCTAATAGATGTTATAGACATTCTTCTTTTGCATCAAAAGAAGGAGTTTCATATTGGGGAATAATGAAAAAATTTACATTGTAAAACTGCATTAAGGATGGTGAATTGGGTTGTTGTCAGACTGGAGGGTAGCTAGAGCTGCCTGGAGAAAGTTGGCAGGTGAGCTTTGATTGAAAAGAAGGGAAAAATAGGGTTTGTCAGGAGGGAGAAAGGAGGTCATCCCTTTTATTTGCACATAGTCTTGGACAAGTCACTTGATCTCTAAGGTCTCTTTTTTCATTTACTAAATGTTTGGAGTAGTGAAAAGAATATTGGATCTGGAGACAAAGGATCTGAGTTTAGATTTTAACATTGAAACTTATTAATTTTGTGACCTATGAATGAATGAAAAAAAATTCACACACTTCTGTGTGCCAAGCTCTGTACTGGAGATAGAATCAGGAAAAACTATCTTGTTTTTATTAATCCTCATTTCACCCTTGCTTTGATATTTCGTAAGGCTCTAGACCCACAGAGCTTGCAGTTGGGAGGGGGGGAGGCTACCTATGAAGAGTAATAGAAAGAGAAAAAAAATGAGGGAAAGAATCACAAAAAGTACAGTTAGATGTGAGTGAACCATGGTTTGAAGGTCAAAGAAACCAAGGTCATTCAGGTCAACAAGGAACAAGTATTTATTAAACACTTACTATATGCCAGGCATTGTGCTAAGCACCGAGAATCCAAAGAAAGATAAAGCAATCTCTGCCATCGAGAAGCTCACAATCTTATGAAGGAAACGACATGCAAACAGTTATGTATAAATAAAATAAATACCAATAAATTGGAGATAATCTCAGTAGGATGTCACCAACATGAAGGAAGGCTCCTTGCAGAAGGTAGGGTTATAGTTGAGCCTTGAACGAAGGCAAGAGGTGAGGTTGGGAGCAAGTTCCAGTGAAAATACCTGGAGTCAGAAGATGGAGCATCTTGTTTGAAGAACTGCACGAAGACCATTGTCTCTGTATTGTAGATTATGTGCAAGTGAGTAAGGTGTAAGAAGACTGGAAGGAGCCCGGTTATGAAGGGCTTTAAAAGGCAAACAGAGGATTTTATATTTGATCCTGGTGCAGTAAGGAGCCACTGGAGTTTGAGTTGGGGTGGGTGATGAAGGGGTCAGACCTACACTTTAGCATGATCACTTTGATAGCTTAGTGGAGGTTGGACTGGACTGCAGGGAGACCAGCAGGCTATTGTAATAGTTCAGGCTTGAGGTGGTGAGGGTCAGCACCAGGGTTGGGGCAGTGTTGAAGGAGACTATGGAGTACATTTACATTTTTCAAGGCCGAATCAACAAGACTTGGCAACAGATTGGGCATTCAAAGAGAGAGAGAGTTGGGGGTGACCCCTAGGTTGCAAGTGGGGCTGACCGGGAGGATGGTGGCGCTCTTGACAGTAACGGGAAAGTTTGGAAGAGGAGAAGGTTTTGGGGAAAAGATAAATGAGTTTTGAATATGAGTTTAAAATGTGTACCAATATTAAGATATTTTTGTTTCATATGGGAGTTCATGAGGCAACTTTCAAGCCACTCTTTGGTGGTTATTCCTGCTCTCACCCACGTCATTCATACTTGTTCCTTCCCTTGTCTCTCATCAACTCCTTTCCTTAAATGTGCCCTTTAGTACTCGTAATCTGCTTTGTCCTAAGTGGTCTTTCCCTTTGGGTTTTATTTTCCTCTTTTCCATAATTGGATTTTACTTTGTCCTAAAGACACCCGATCCTCAGCAGCCTTCCTCCTTTGAAGCCTTGTATATGTTGTTCCTTCAAACTTGGAGTGAGATGAGTGGTGTCAGCCTTCTCCTAGATGTTGATTGTTCCTGCTTGACCTTCAAAACATCCTTCCTGGACTCTTCCCAGCCTCAACTGCTTAGATACTTCATTGTTATTTGTACTATCAGACTAGATCCCTTGTCCTTGTAACCTTTAGCTGCATCTGCCCTGCTGGGTTAAGACTGTGAATCACCCTCATGCCTGCCTTTGCCATTTTCCTTCCTCTATATCTCATCAGGCATGAGTTTCCCTTCCTTCTTGTCCTTCCTCTATTTCCCTAAATATAGCTTTTCAAGCCTATCTTCTCTTTTTTCCTTCCTTTTCTCAGAGGAAATATTTTTTCCTTCTCCTTTCCAAAGCCCATAAATTTGTGCTGTTGATCCTATCCTCTCCAACTTATATTGGAAAATCAAAGAATTATTTCTCTCTTTTCATCTTCATTCTTTTGTCCAAAGGTTCATCATCTGTTTTTTTAAAAATGATGGAAAGATCCCCAATCTTTGAAAAAAAAATATGTCCCTGTAGCACTCTCCAGATATTGTCCAATTTCTGTTTTCTTTTTTTGGTCAAGATTTTTGAATGAGGTTTTCATTTCCTCATCACATTTAACTTCCTATACTTTGCCTTCTCCCTCATTCAGTTTACTGAAAGTTCTCTTTCGTAGGTTAATTGACAAACCTAGTTTTCCCTTGTCTTCTCTCTCCGTGACCTCTCAGCATACAAAACTGTTAATCGCCCCTTCCTTCTTTGAAATTCTTTGTTCCTTTACTTAAGTGAAAATACATTTCTCCTTTTCCTCTTGTTTCTCTGACCAATCCTACCTTCTTTACGTGTTCCTTTTTTCCTTCTCACTTGTACACATGACCTTCTCCCAAGGTTCAGTTCCCTGCTCCTCGTTCATCCTTTTCAGGTATTTCGGCCATTCCAGTGAGATATAGATAATTGATGCCCAATTCTCTGTCTCCAGCCTCAGTTTTTTTTCTGAATTTTATTCTTCTATTTCTAATTCTTACATTATTGCATAATTGGTTTGCTGTCACATTAAATTGAGCATGTCAAAAACTGAACTTATTATCTCCCACCTCCCCATCTTCCCTATTTCTGTTAGAAAGTCATCTTAGACTCCTTCCTATTGCTCCATTTGCCTGTGTCCAGTAGAATGCAGGAAACACTGACTAAGTGTTTGATATGTGGAAAACATTGTGGTAAGTGATAGGAATACAAAGATGAAACCAGAAATCAGAAATGTAAGGTGCTGCCTCTGTCCAGTAGTTTACTTTCTCCTCAGGAGATACAACATAGAAATGGCTAAGTGAGTATGTATGTGTGTTTTTTCCTTCATAGAGTTTCTCAGATTTATCCTTTCCCCTTAACATTTTCACTATCATATTTTGCACGCTCGCGCATGTGTGTATGTGTGTGTGTGTGTATGCAGAAAGACCACTCAGAAGGCTATTTCAATAGCCTAGGCATAAGGTGATACATGTGAATATGTATTATATAATATTTAAAAATGTATATCTTATATGATGTATATATTATATAACATTATAGAAATATATAAAACATATTAAGGGGCATAAGTATGTAATATATTGTATAAATGTACATATATTGTATAGCCTAGGCATAAGGTGATACATGGAACATATGTATATTTATATAATACATACTTATCATATTTATATATTTTATATGTTATAAGGTGATATAGAGAAATAAATTATATAATACATAAAACATGAAATATATATCATACATATACACATATAGGCATATATGTACATATGTACATACATATACATAAACATTCACATGTACCTAGGTATGTATGTATAGATTTTTGCAGTGGCCTTCTGATTGGTCTTTCTGCATCCAGTCTCTTCTTTGAATTCATATTACTCTGTTCCTACTTTAACTATTTTAAAAAGAGTTACTATGTAGGAAAGAATGACAATATTCTATCAAACATTTATTAAGCTCTTAGTATATGCCAGGTACTCTTCTAAGTGCCTCCCTTCCTGCTCAGGGTCTCCATTGCCCACTAGGTAAAGTTAAAATGACCTAGCATTCAAGGCTCATCTCGATCTGACCCTGTTCTCACCTCCCAGCTTTGTTTCCTTCTGTGACCTATCAGAAGTCTCTTGATGTTTTCATTTCTTTGCAGGCATGCTTCTCAATATGTAGGGTTTGGAATTATAAGACCCGGGTTTGACTGCTGGCTCCACCATTTAATTTCCTGTGTGACTTTGGGCAAGTCATTTTATGTCTCTGGATCTTTAATTCCTTACTGTAGAATGAAAGAAGTCAGACCCCATGACCTCCAAGGTTTTGCCTTCTGGCTCTGTGTGTCATTCCAACATCCCATTACATGTACTTCTTCCAGTCTTGTCTTTCCCTCTTTAAGTTCTACCCATGTTCCAAGACCCCGCTCACATCCTTCTCCTCTAGGGAAACATTTATTGTCCATATTGCTCCTTTGATACTGATATTACCCTTCTTGGTATTATTTAATTATTCATATTGTGAAAGAAAAACTGTATTTAGCTAGAATCTGTGAGACACAGTTTATTAATATACCAGCAGTTTGCTTGGAAAGAGAGATTCTGACCAACAGTTTCTCCTGCTAACCAGAAAAAACTCTCCTACTTAAGCCATATCCAGGTCACATGTTGTAGTTTTAGTTTGGCAATCTATCAATAAACATATTTAGCACCTCCTATGTGTTAAGCCCTTGAGATACAAAAATAAAGTGTGAAGCATTCCTTAACCTCAAGGCGTTTATATTCTAACAGAAACAAAAGTAGTCATGGAACAAAAGAGGAAAAAATTCTCCAGCAACAAAACCCCCCAAATACAACTTTCAGTAAAGATTTTTGAATTCTTTAGCAGAGCGAATGATGGTAATATGGGCATGCCCTTGAGAAAAATTGGTCTTCTCAAAAACTAAAGATACTACCTTTTTTGCTATAGTCAAACTGTGAACAAAGGATACTCTCTTTATTTTGACAACTATAAAACTAAGGTTCAGTCTGAGGTTCAAGTGGAGACCAATTACATTAGACCAAGGACACAGTTATAGCATTAATCCTCAATTTTAAATATACAACAGATGCCTTAGTAATGGTCGTGGTGGTGTTCAATTGTGTCCAGCTTTTTGTGATCCCATTTGGGGTTTTCTTGGCAAAGATACTAGAGTGGTTTGCCATTTCCTTCTCCTGCTCATTTTACAGGTGAGGAAACTAAGGCAAGCAAGGTTAAGTGACTTGTCCAGGGTCACACAGTAAGTGTCTGAGGCTGGATTTGAACTCACAAAGATCAGTCTTCCTGACTCCAAGCCCAGCACTGTATCTGCTGTGCCACCTAGCTGCTCCTTATTTTTACTCCTAAGTTTTAGACTTTGTATGCTCTTATAATTGCTTGTATCTTCTTCATCAACTAGTGCCTTCAAAATCTTGTTCAGTAAAGACTTGTTTTTTGAGTGACTATTCAGAGATTGTCATATAATAATATGTAGTGCACACAATATAATATACAATGATTTCCAGATCATACTTCTGATCCTCCACCCAATCAGCAAATTGGTATGTAAATCTATTACCTTATGATATACATTTTGTTATGAAATATAAATCACAATGCAGTAGATGTATATATACTGCATATGATAATAGCTGTACTTTTGATACTATGTTCATATAGCACTTCCAGTTTGAGACATTGTAAATTCAACATCCATACTGAATAATTATTCATTATTCATTAACCATATTGGTTAATTATTCAGTAATTGATATTGAATTGTTCCATATGAATTCAGTTATTCAGTATTTAGTTATTTAATATTCACAGCAATTGGGTGAGACAGGGAAAGATCAGTATTATTATCCCCATTCTACAGATTAGGATGCAGAGACTCCAGAGAGTTTGACTTTATCACTTGGGGTCACATGGCACACAGCTTGTTAGTGGCAGGGCTGAAATTCCAATCTTCATGAGGTCTTTCAGTTACACCACAACTGAAACCCATCAAATAGTGAAATTGACGACTGTCTTTCTACTTTGAGTCCTAGCAATCACCAGGCTTTACAAAAAGTGTATCTGGGACTGGGTTTGAGTTGTTTACATCCTTATTTTGTCATCTTCCTGTAATAATGATAAAATGAAATGTCTCTGGGAAGCTATGGTAATAGCTGCAAAATGTTTCAGTTTCAGGGCATTCTCGTTACTTCTAGGTGTCTCTCTCCTTCCCCACCTTCAAGACCAGGAAGTTGTGGTTCTCTGGAACTACATGCACCTGGTCAATTTCATGTGTATTCATTGGGAAGTGTGCAGAATCAATGCAAGAACACATCTCTTTATGGCTGTTAAAACAAACAAACAAACGCACATCTTCACAGAAATTAAATTTGTTATGCCTCTTTTGTTTATGAAGTTTATCTCTTTTAGAAAATCTTCCATATGCAAAGAATTTGAATATCCACTTTCACTTCTAGGGTATGGAATTAAAATGTTTGTCTGGGCAAGCTGTCAACTATCAAATGCAGAATTTAAATTAAATTCAAATGAATTGATGAGATAAAACTAGAAGCCCTATACAGTGTAAGTTAGGATGATCTTTGGTTACCCTAACTCTCCAGAGTTAGACTTTCTTCTTTTTGAAAAGGAGAGCTTTCAGTAATTTTTAAAAAAATCTTTTGGGATTTGCTTAGAGAACAGTCTCCCTCTCAAGTACTTTTGTCCTGGGTAGAAGCTCAAGGTGAACACTGGTGGAGAATTATCTCTTAGTTTTGATATTTATCATTGGGTTAAAAAAAAAGACATTTAAACTGAACTTGTAACATATTTTACTATGATTGCACATTACTCTTAAATTGCCCAAGGGCAAATTACATGCAAAATCAGGAAAATAAAGGACAGCTGTCCTCTGAGATTTACTGTCTCTTGAGTCGTTTTCCCCCCATAAGTCTTTTTTAAAAAATCATCAGACTAGGTGTGAGGTGAGTGTGGGTGGAAATAGAGGACAGTCTTATGTGGGTGGAAGCCGAGAAGAGGCTTATAGTGTCTGCAAAGATGCAAATATGAAACAGAGAGTTAACCAATCCTAGCAAGTCATGAAGTGAATATTCATTTTCTTTGGTAGTTTAGCTTTCTGTTTTTTTTTTTTGTTTGTTTTTTTAAATTTGTTTTTAAATCTGAAAAGCCTTTAACTTCAAATAGGTTCATGTGGCAAATTGACAGCAAAGAAACCTCCTCTATTGTTGTATTTCTCTGACAGTCCCTGAGATTGTGGTTTGGGGTTTACTTTATGATTGCAGTCAACTTTGATGGGTGTGGGGTGGTTTTACCTGGGTGTGGATTTTCTAGGCTCTATCCTAAGTCCCTTTTCTGTCTCTTGCTGCTTTCCCATTTTTTCTACCTCCTTCCTCTTGAGCTCTTTGGAAGGTGAATAGGGAGAGAGAAAGATAATAGGGCTGCATGTAGTCATTACATGAAACTATCTTGTTACTTGGTGTGATTGAAGTGGGAGGTGGATGACAATTGTATGATTTTAGGAAGCTCTGGTTCTGTATTTAGAAAGGAAAAAAAGTGACGATTTAGTATGCCTCTGAATGCCAGGTTTTAGAAGCTGGGTGTGGAACCAGAAAAAGATGCTTTAAAACTCTGGTATTGAGATACCAAAGGAGGTAAACCTGTCCATTGAGGTGAACCATGATAGAAAAATCAGTGTTATTTTTCAAATGCCAGTATTGGTTACTAGCCTGAGTATAACTGAATACTTCTTTCCCAGTTGTTTGCTAGTGGTGCTGCTGGAATTGTGTAAGGAAATAACCCAAGTATTTACCCAAGTCAGTTTACCCATTAAAAGTTTTATTGGAGCTTTTTGTTTTTGTTTCTTCTTTGCTGTTACTTTATCAATACGTTTCCCTCCTCCTGCCATCCTAAATGGAATCCTTTCTTATTACTCCCTGAAAAACAAGAACCCAATTAAGCAAAACAACCCAACATAACTCTGTAGTGGGAAAGAGGGCTGAATTTTCAGGAAGAGGTTCCTAGTCCAAATCCCAGCTTGACCTTGGAGAATTTCCTTAACTTTCTTGAGCTTTAATTATTCATCTGACTCAATGGTCTCCGTTACCTTCCAACTTTAAATTTATGATCCTGTAACAATGTCAACAATTATCTGCACCTGTACTCCATCACCTCTCTAATGAAGGAAATATATTTTACTGTCAGTCTTCTGGAATGCGGAGTAGACATCATGTATAATCTGTGATCTGATGTACTTTGATGTGGTTTTTTTAAAAATTTTTTAAAATTTTAATTTTTTTTAATCTTTTTAAGGCAATTGGAGTTAAGTGACTTTCCCAGGGTCACACAGCTAGTAAGTGTCAAATGTTTGGTCTGAGGCTGGATTTGAACTCAGGTCCTCCTGACTTCAGGACCAGTGCTGTATCCACTGTGCCACCTAGTTGCCCCTTGATGTGGTTTTAATTATATTATTATATTCATGTTGTATGTTCTACTGGTTCTGATTTCTTCACTATATCAGTTCATATACAATTGACCATGTTTCTCTCAATTCTTCATATTTAGAGATTTGTCTAACTTTAGAGCTGATCACTATATGATATTTCATTGTATTGATACTACCATTTGTTCAGTCATTCCTTAATTAAGGCAGTCACTCTCACCACCACTTTTTTTTTTTTTTTTTTGCTACTACAGAGAATATTTCAGCCTGTATAGGACCTTTCTGTCACCAGCTTCCTTGAGGTATATGCCTAGGAGTGAAATCACCAGGTCAAAGAGTATGGACAATTGTGCAACTTTTCCTGTTCATTTCAAACTGATTTCTAGAATATCTGGGCCAGCTCACAGGGCATCAACGCAGGAGTGTATTTTCAAAGCCAAAGTCCAGCCAACATTCTTTCTTACCCATTACCTTGATCATTTCCCCAACCTGAGGTACTGAACAAACAGCAACATTAAATGGTTTGTTTGAATCTCAGCCTTCCCTTTCTCAGCTTCTATTTGAAGTGTTCTTGAGCACTGAAATAATCAAAAGGCAATTAACAAGAGGAGGAGACCAAAGAAGAGTAGTAAGTGGTATGTGTAATCCCTGTGTGTATAACCTGTGCTTTTATAACTCAAGTTGAAGTGTACCATACGAAATTGTTTTTCAGTACTTGACTGGTGCTGCTGTAGCTGGCTTTAGGCGTACATGGAGACAGATGGCAGCAGTGAGACATATTTTTTAGAGTTCCTCATTTGTAACTGGTATGGTCTTAATAGAACTAATGGAAAGAAATCTAAGAGGAGCAGCAGTTTGGGTTTACCCTAAGTTTAGGACAGGCTCACGTTGGCTTCCCTTAGCTTTGTTTGCTGGTAAAGTATATTTCTGGTTAAGTATATATATGAAGTATAGATATCTGGTAAAGCATATATTTTGGCTGCTTTACAAACACAAATTCAGAAGATTGGCCTTACTCTTGTAACTCTTCCTCTTACCCACTGTTGATCTGATTTGATCGTTCCTCCTTTCTTTCTTCCTCCCCTCTCCTATATTGGCTGGAGGCATTTCTTGGTGGCACACTTCCCAAGACAGATGTGTACTCGTTCACTCTCACGTTCCCTAAACCATGTGAAGCCAGCCTCAAGACTCTTGGCTTACGAAGCAGCATCTAGTCTCTGCTCCTTCCTCATTCCTGTCTTGATTTGGATAGCCGGAAGCAGCAGCCAATAAAAAAGTCTGATGTGAAGATTGTAGGATTGTAGTTCTGTAGTTAAAGCTTAGTCCTTCCCTTTGACCCTCTAAAGTGAGGATGCTTAACCAGGGGTACATAGACCCTAATTAGGTCTGTGGATAGGTTTCAGGTTATTTGTCAACCTGGATGGAAAAAAAAAAAGGTTTTTGCTTCATTTATTTATTTATTCATTCACACATTCATTTATTTCTTTATGCCATTTATTTATGTGTTTGCTTATTTCACTAAACTCTAGCTGAAATTGAGCATTTCCTCCAACTATTTATAAATATTATTCGATGAAAGGTCTATAGGCTTCCCTAGATTGCCAAAGGCTCCATGGAAGGAAGAAAGGAAAAGAAGCAAGAATTTGCTAAGCAACTGCTATGTTTCAGAAACTGTACTAAGCACTCTACAAACATTATCTTAATTGATCATGAGAGATGCATGCTGTTATATCCTCATTTTACAGTTGAGGAAACTGAGGCAAGTAGGTTAAATGACTTGCCCAAGGTCATGCAGTTAGTTAACCTGTCTGAGGCAGGATTTGAAATTGGGTCTTTCTGACTCTAGATTCATCACTCTATCCACTTAGCCAGGGGTGGGAAATCTGCGACTTTGAGGCCTTCAGTTTTGATTCTGTCAAAGGACTGCACTTGAGGACCTAGAGGGATTTGTTCTGTGAAATTTGGATTCAGTCAAAGGGCTGCACTTGAGGACCTAGAAGGCCACATGTGGCCTCGAGCCACCCCTGCCTAAGCCTGTAACTGTAAACCTTGGGAACATCTTAACTCCTTCTAATGTATCTTCAATGGGCCAAATTCTGTTGATGTAGTACACTGTCTAGTAGCATTATGACTTAAACAAGTTAGAAATCTCTCATCTGTATAATCTTCAGGAGGGAAAAGGCTTTGGGATTGGAGTGGAGTGAATTGGGTGGCAACTTCTTCCCCCCCCCCCAAGAAAATATAGGATAAGGAAAAGGAGTGCTGGGTACCATAAGGGGGTCAGAGGCTCTGAGTCTATTGCCTTTCCACAGTTTTCCTTCTCTGTTCTACCAGTACCTAGACATTTTGCAATATTATTAAGCATTTTTCTGTTAGAGAAACAGCATGCTATCATAGACATAGGTGGCTTTGGTTTCAGAAAGGCTGGGGTTTAAGTTTTGCCTTGATGCCCTGACTCCTGGCCGCTCTCTCAGGCTACAAATGGGGTTGCTGATGTACGTCTGTAGAGGGAGTTTGCATTCTGAAATTCCTCTCATTGATGAAATCACATGTCCTGAACCATCTTCCTCCCAAACAGCAACAAATCAACCACAACTATATTAATGTGTTTAGAATCTTATAACTTTAAAAAAAAGTTTATTGTTCAGGTACATCCTTTTAAAAAAGAAATGAGGAAGCTGAGATATTAGAAAGTTCGAGGTCACTTGGGCTGGCGATCAGATGATCAGCTCTCTATTTATATCTGGACCAGATTTGACAGGTCATTAGGATGACCACGTGACTTTATAGATGAGAAAACTGAGGCCTAGAAGACATTAAGTAAATTTCCCAAGGTCACACAGACAATAAAGGGTTGGAGCACAAAGATTCAAAACAGGTTTGGCTTAATTTCAGATTGATTCTGTTTTGAGGGCAGTGACTAGCAATTTTTATGCCTGAGATAAAACAACAACATTTCTTTTTTGGGAAGGGAGAGGGGTGGTAGAGACCCTGGAATACTTTATGGCTGTTTTGGGGGTGACTAATCCCTGGGTAGATGCCAGGGGCAAAGCTGGCCCTGGAAGAAATTCACTAGGGTTTTCTGTCTCCAGGTTTTAGGTAACAGAGGAAGTCACCACCTGGAGGCATCTGGTAGATTCCTATTTTAACTAATTTTTTCTAAGTAGGTACTAAGCTCAATTGTTTTTCTTCTTTCTGAAGGACTGGATGTGTCATTAGAATTTGTCTAAATTTTGGCATTCTTGGTAAAAAAGGTTTGGTAAAAAGGTTTGATCACGCCTACCTACTTACCTAGAACTATAGCTCCCACTATTTAGTAATGTTTTTTGCTTTTCTTTCTTTCTTTCTTCCTTCCTTCCTTCCTTTCTTTTTCTTTCTTTCTCTTTCTCTTCTCTCTTTCTCTCTTTCTCTTTCTTTCTCTCCTTTCTCTTTCTCTCTTTTTCTTTCTTTCTCTGTCTCTGTCTCTCTCTCTCTCCCTCTCCCTCTCCCTCCCTCCCTCCCTCTTCTTCTTCTTTCTCTTCTTTTTCTTCATCCCCTGCATCTTCCTCTCTTTTTTTAAACAGTGCTTAATATACTAGCAATGCTAAATAAAAAGAACTGATTTTCTTTCTTGACTACAGAGATGGTGCAAATAAAATATTTCAGATAGAGTGTTCATAAGGTTGAGTGATAGCTCTTTTGATTTGTTAAAAGTTAATCATATTTGGTTTCAGTGCCTTGCCTTTACTGCTGGTTCAATCTCATTGTACTTTTTTTTTTAATGTAAAATTTGAAAAACTATAAAGTGTTAATAAAAATGGAAGGGCATATGTGCTTTATGTACCTGTATTAATATTTATTTTTCCATATCCTAGAGACACCAAATCATCTGTGAAATCTGTAACATGTACATTCAAAACCACAAATATACTGCAGTTAGTGTTATATTTATTTATAATCAATCTTCATTATTGTCATAGTCATCTATGACCTGATAAGAATAATTAAAATTCCTTTCCTTTCTATTTATTGAGTTATCACCTTTATATGATATTATTCTTGACTTCTCTTTTATAGGTGTTTCTCAACTCTTTACTTATCATCCTTTTCCGTTTTATCTTACTTTCAAAAATCTTTCCAATGATTAAATCAGCTAATATTTATAATTACAAGCAGACACTTTAAATGCTGATTAATATTTATATATGCATGCATATTTGTGTGTTTGTACATTACATATGCCGCAGGGGAGGGGTTGTCTTTGCAGTGCCTATGAGATGTGTAAAACTATGTATGTGTGTTTATATATGTGTGTATATATGTGTATTATATATACAGATACATATGCATGTATATACATACACACACACCAGTGATATATCTGTAATCTAAATATGCAATGGTCTATGCATATGCATACATTTAAGTACTTATTTGAAATGTGAGATTTTTCTCAAGAACATGAATATTTCTTTCATTAATATGAATATTAATGCTCTTAAAATGTTGACATGGATTTGAAAGGAAAGCCAAAGGCTGCCCTAAAGTGAATGTAAAACTGGTATGAGTTTCAGTTTTATGAAATCATAGCATCTAATGCTTTATTTCTATACTACCATAAAATGCAGTGTTGCAAAAATTCTTTGTCATAACTTTACTGGTGTCACAAACAAAATTATGGCTTTTAGATCAACTTCATTTCCTTATTGTCTTTTCAGACACTTCATCCTCTTTATTTCTAGTTGGAATTAATTGTGCACGTATCATTCTGATGATGTCATCTCCGAGTGACTCCTCATCCCTCTTGGCCAAGAGGCCAAGAAGTCCTACTCATATTTTCTATCCAAATATTCTCCATCAGGTTTTTTCCTTTTGGTTTCTGGATTTGTCCACACTAGGCTACCCTTCCCCCCCAATCCCTGTGGTGAAATTAATTTATTTTTACATCTGAGGCAGATAATAGGCTTCTGCTATACTCTATATTCTTGTTGCTATACTCTAGCAACATTTTTGGAGCTCAGTAGCTCAGGTCTTCTGATTGCCAACTCCAGTGCTCATCATGGTGCATCATGGTATCAGTCTGTTTGGATTTGGTCCACTTCTGTCTCTGGGGATCTTTTTGAAGCTAGACAATATAGTCCACAGCAGTTGTAAAGATTGTGAGGGATAGGCAAGAAGGGTAGGAGCTAAGGAGTTAGAGCAGTGAGGTGAAGGGCACTTGACCTTCCCAACTCTCCATGTTCCTTGCCCCCATACATTCTCCATGCCACCGTCCTTCTACCCCCAAGTCTGATGCACTTAGCTGCTTGTCTCTATTTCAAAGAGCCCCAAAGTCCTTCTGGTCACCCCACCTTGCATCGTGTTCCAACCTCTCTAGTCAGTTTCAATCCATTGCTCTTTAAATATTTTTGCCATCTTGCATATTTCTAGTGTTTTAGTAATAACAGTGACCATTGATATATTATTGAAGTAGAGTTCCATGGAAGACTTTTTCAGTTCCAACTTGTCTAGAGGTTCCTACCTGAAACCCAACCCAATTTCTTCAGACCTTGGTCTTGCAGTCCTAAATTACTACATGCTTGTTATTTTGATTTGGTTTGAAATTCATTTTAGCACTGTGTGCTCAGCACTCAGTGGTATGCCAAAAAAAAAAGTTGAAGATATAGTCCTTGTCCTTAATGTAGCTTCTAATGTCATTGGAAAGACACAATGAAAACTAGAAACATTAGGTTGCAAGTGAGAGTGATATTGACAGTTTGGGATGGTGGATAAAAATATAGGACTTGGTGTCAGGAAAAATATGGGTTTATATTCCATCTCTAATGGTTACTAACCCTGTGACCATGGGCAAGTCACTCTCCAAGCTTCTGTTAACTTATGTATAAAATGGGGATTAATAGCTGTAATATCTGTCCCCAAAGGACTTCTCCAAGTATCAAGGGAGATAATGTATGCAAACTGCTTTGTAAGCTTGTAAGCATTGTAGATGTGTCCACACAGGATTGTTATGTGGTGTACTATAGATGATGAGTGCCCTAGGAATTCAGAGAAGGAGAAGATCAGGGACACTCAGGGAAGGCTACTTTTTTTTGGAGGGAGGGGTAGGATTTGGATGAATGGGCAGCTAGGGGGCACAGTAGATAGCGCTCTGGGCCTAGAGTCAAGAAGACTCCTCTGACTTCAAATATGGCCTCAGACACTTATTAGCTGTGTGACCCTGGGCAAGTCACTTAACCTTGTTTGCCTCAGTTCCCTCATCTGTAAAAATGAGCTGGAGAAGGAAATGGCAAACCTGTATCTCTGCGAAGAAAATCCCAGATGGAGTCCTGAAGAGTCGGACACAATTGAAACAATTAAACAACAAAAACAGCAAAGGACTTGAATGCAGTGTAACACTTAGGGTGGTGGATATTCATTGGAGGATATGTAGCGAGAACAGAGGTCTGGACTGGAGCATTTTTTATATTTGGGGCAAGGGTCGGGAAGGGGGAGTATGGAAGCCTGATGTAGAGGGTTTGTGTTAGAGAATAGTGTTGGCTAGGCAAGATGGAACCTGTGGGTCCTAAATGATCAGCTGCTCTCTCCAGAGTTACTAGTGATCTCTGATTACCAAATGTGATGGCCCATTTTCAGCTCTCTTACTTCTCAACATCTCTGCAGTGTTTGAAACCATTGACCTTTCCTCTTTGCTTTCTGGGCTTTTTTGACACTGATTTTTCTTGATTCTCCTACTACTTAATGACCATTCTTTTACAGTCTTTGTTGATTCATCATTCATATCATGACCCCTGACTCTGAGTGTGTCCCAAGGCTCAGTTCTGAGCCTTCTGATCTCTTCTAATCTCTTCTAATCTCTCTACATTCTTTCACTTGGTGACTAAATCAGCTCCCAAGAGTTTAATTATTTCTATGAAGATGACTCTCAAATCTATGAATCCAAGTCTAGGCTCCAGCCTCCTGTCTCAAACTGCCTATTAAATATTTCCAATTGGATGTCCCATAGGTATATCTAGCCCATTATGTCCCCCACTGAATTCATCCTGTTTACATCCTCTTTAAATGTTCCCTATTTGTATAGTCACCAGCTTTTTCAACCTTGGTGTTATCCTTCCCTTCTCTCATTCTTCTCACCCCACATATCCAGTTTATGGCCAGCTCTTGCCATGGTTAGCCTCTCGAGCATCTTTTGGACCCCCTCTTTACTCACTTGCCCACAGCTCTCATTCAGGTATTCATCACCTCTCACCTGACTGTTGCCATCACCTTTTAAATTGGTCCCTTTGTCTCATCTCTGCTTTGCCCCCAAGCTATCACGCACACATCTGTCAAAATGAGTTTTCTAAAGTTTACATCTGCCTCTGTCACTCTCCTACTCCATAAATTCTAGTTGTTCTCTGTTGCCTCTGGGATCAGATATAAGCTATGCTGTTGGCTTTTAAAACCCTTCCCTACTTGGCCACAATTTCCTTTATATATTACTCTCTTTCCTGCATGCTGCTTTTTAGCCAAACTGAATTTGTTATTGTTTATCGGATAGGACTCTCCATCTTCTGCCTGAATACCTTTACACGGTTTGTCACATAGGCCTACCTCTTTACTTCTGTCTCTTGTTTTCCTTCCTTAGAGGCAGCTAGGTGGATCCGTGGACAGAGTTCTGGACCTGGAGTTGGGAAAATCTGGGTTCAAATCTGGCCTCACATACATACTAGCTGTTGTAACTCTGGGCAAGTCCCTTAACCTTGTTTGCTTTAGTTTCTTCATCTGTAAAATGAGCTGGAGGAGGAAATGGCAAACCACTCCAGTATCTTTCACAAGAAAACCCCAGATGGGGTCTTGAAGAGTCAGACTCAACAAAACAACAAATGACTCTGGGCAAGTCATTTAACCTCTATCCATCTCAGTTTCCTCATCTGTAAAATCAGGATAATCACAATGTTTATGTCTAGAGGTTGTTGTGAGGATCCCATAACTGCTGTAGCTTCCTTTAACTCTGTCTCCTACAGGAACCCTTCCCCAGCCTGGCTTAATTCCAGTGCCTTCTCTCTGTTAATTATTTCCTGTTTATCCTGTATCCAGCTTACTTTGTATATATTCATTTACATGTTTTCTCCCCACCCCCCATAGACTGTAAGCTCTTTGAGGACAGGGACTGTCTTTTGCCTCTTTTTGCATATCCAGTGCTTATACTTAATAGAAGTGAGTTTGAGATATTTGTAAAGTACTTAGCACAGTGCCAGGCAAGTGGTAGGCCTGGTATAAATGTTAATTCCTTTCTCTTCTCCCTTCCTTTTAAGACTCTGATCAAATGCTGGCTTCTATATGAAAACTTTTCTGAATTTCAGCTTTTCACGGCCCCCTCCCCCAATCTGCTAGTGTTCTTCCTCTCCAAAATTTACATTATCTTTATTTTGTGTAATATATGCACATGTAGTTTCCCCTGATAGAATACAAACTCCTTGAGGGTGGAGATCCTTTCATTTTATTTATTTATTTATCTATTTATTTTATTTTATTTTATTTTTTACTTTTTAATTTCTTTTTTTTTAATAAATATAAAAGAAAAGAAAAAAAATATGTCATATGCACAACAGAACACAGGAGAAGATTGAAAATATGTAGCAATAACTCTTAGTTTCAGGAAAACCTATATATTAAATACTGTGTGTTATGGTGAAAGCTGCCCATCTCTTTTGTGCTTTCTTGTAGGTTTTCTTTTGTTTTCTGCTGTGCACTTCTTCGTTCTTTTTTCCCTCTTCCTCCACCTACCTGCCACCCAAAGGCTACAATTGAGCATGGATATATTTATATATAGGTATTGATATATACATACATGTATACATATATACATACATATACACACATATATGTATGTGTGTGTGTATATATTATATATATATGTAATATATATCCATATCCTAAGAGATTCTACTCCTAATCTTTGTTTTTGCTACGTTACCCTCCTATCACTTACCCACTCTAGCGATCCCTCCCTTATCCTCCCATTCCCCTAAATCTAAACCCCTTTTTTAACTTATTCCCTCATGCTCCCCTCTAAAGATCCCTTTTTTATCCTCTCCCCCCTCCCTATCCCCATAGAATTTTGTTTCTTTCTAAATCTTTCATATTCTTCTAAATGTATTTGTATTTTCCCCTCCTAAACCCATTCCTGATGAAAGTAGGTTTCCACAACTAACAGTCCCCCTCCGCCATCTAATTCCCCTGTATTGGTTCTTTCTCTGGCTCCTCATTTGTAGAAGGTAATTACTCTTTTAGCTGTTCTTGAACGGTTTTCCTATTTGAAGTCATATCATTTTCAGGTCTACCCCAGTCTTTCTTATAAGCTACCTAATTACTAATAACAATCTGAGACATAGGTTTACATTTTACATATATAAAAGGTAAACGTTCTATTCGTATTTAGTCCCTTGTGATTGTTGTGTCCTTATATTTCTCTTGGCTCTTATATGTCAGATCTTCTACTGAGTTCAGGTTTGTTTGTTTTTTTTTTTTTTTAACAAAATCCTGAGAGTTTGATGATTGATCGGATGTCCTTTTTTTCTTTTTCATTCAGAATTATGCGTAGCTTTGCTGGGCATGATGTTTTTGGCCAGAAGCCCAGTTCTTTTGCTCTTCTGTATATAGTATTCCAAGACCTGCGATCTTTTAGTGTCGCTGCTGCTAGGTCTTGTGTAATTCTAATTGTGGTACCGTCATATGTAAGTTGTTTTTTTTTTTTTTTCTTGTTGCTTCCAATATTTTGTCCTTAATCTGGGGTTTTGAAATTTGACTATAATATTCCTGTGAGTTTACCTTGTAGGATCTCTTTCAGGTGGTCATTGGTGGATTATTTTTTCTATTTCTACTTTCCCCTCTTGTTCTAGTGGTTCAGGACAATTTTCTTTAATTATTTCTTATATCCTTGTATCAAGATGCTTTTTTTGATCAGAACTATCAGGTAGTCCAGTTATTCTTATGTTTTTCCTTCTTGATCTTTTGTCTGGATCCGTTGTTTTTCTTGTGAGATATTTCACATTCTCTTCTATTTTTCTTTCTTTATATTTTGTTTTTTTTCTCTTCCTCTCTTATAACTTTGCTGGCTTCCCCTTGCCCAATTCTGATTTTCAGGGAGTCATTTTCTTCCTTACGATTCTGGATCTCCTTTTCTAATTGGTTGACTTTCTTTTCATAATCTTCCTGTTTTTCTTGTATTATTCTTACTTTTCTTTTTAGTTTTTCCTTTCTCTCATTTGATTTTTAGTCCTTTTTAAGTTCTTTAATGAATTCTTTTTTGGGCAGGTGACCATTTGATGTTGCTCTTTGGGGTAGAAAAGTGTTTCTTTGCTTCAGTATCCTCCTCTGAAGATGGACCCTAAACTTCTCTATCCCCATAGTAGCTCTCTGTGGTTGGATTCTTTTTTCTTTGCCTGTGCATTTTTTTGGTGATAATTTAGTTTTTATAATCACCTCTAGTCCTGGGGTATAGGGGATGATGCCTCTGGCCTCTGATCCTCTTCAGCTCTCCCTTCTGACCTTGGACTCAAACCAAGACCTCTAGGCTCCAGTAAGTGCCCACAGATAGTGGTATCCCGCCCTACTGCTTCTGCATTCACCTGGCCTGTGCTGGTTCGTTCTTGCCCCCACAGCATCTCTGCAGCATTGCTGGGTCTGGCCGTTCCTTGTCAGAAGAGGTTCCCTCTGTCTTCTCCAGGTCAGACGCCCAACTCCCCTCACTGTCCCCCAGGGCAAAGGTTCCTGTGGCTGGGGTCTAAGCAGCCTCCCAAACCAGCTAACCCCAGGGCTTGCCACTTGTTGTTTAAGAGGTCCCTAGCCTGGAGGTGTTTACTCTTTTCTGGGAGAAAATCTCCTCCTGGAATTTGTCTTCAGATCTTCTCCATTTGTCCCTTGAGAACCCCTGTTCTGCCCCTACTCTTAGTTGTTTTTACTGCTCAGTGTTTGCCCAGAGGCACTGTTTAACTCTTGTGGAGGAAAATCTTGAGAGCTTGAAATTTTCTGACCTACTCTGCCATCTTCCCAGAATCCTCTCTCAGTTCTTTCATTTAAAAAAAAATTGTATCTCCAATGCTTTGCAAGTATTGGGTGCTTAATAAATGCCTGCTGAATGATCATTAGCCCAGGGATTTTAGATTTTTGTCTAATAGGTGATAAAGAATGATTATAGGTTCCCGTGCGGGGAGATCATATACTGGAGCAGTATTTTAGGATGATTGTTTTGGTAGTGCTGTGCAGGTCTGGAAGAGCTGGGAGAAATGGATTGGGGTTAGAGGATGTTGTCAGGACTTCTGTAGCATATGTCTGTAGGCCTATAGTCCTCTGTCCTGGTCCGGTATCTGTACATTCATTTTCCTCTTTAGTTTCTTGGTCTAAAGCTCTTTCAAATAACACAGGAAGATGGGAAAGTTCTCTAACACTCAATTATAGGATGAGGGCAGTGTAGTTCAGTGGAAAAAGCTCTGGATTGGGGGGTCCCAGGAGCAAGGTTTAAGTGCTGGCTTTTCCCCTTAATGATCCTGTGATACTGAGCAAATCACTTAACATCTCTGTGCCTCAGTTTCACTATCTGTAAAATGATGTGAGTTGGACTACATGACCTCCAACATAGTTGCCAGTTCTATGATCCTATGCCTTTTAAATAACATTTCCAGCTTGCTTTTGTAAGTGGTTTATTTAAATTTCATTAAAAAGTAAAACCATGTTGAGCTGCATTAATTCCCCCCTGCACCTCTCATTATGCATTAGCAATTAACTTTGCTTCTCTCAGCCTGATGAATTTGAACTTGATCAATTATCTGATAGTAATTACCAGCACAGTGATTATTATTGCAAAAGGAACATCCTTGTTTCAATACTACAGGTATTTTAGATGTTTTTCACAGCAGCCCACTTGTTTGACTGTGGAACATGACTTAGAGATTTGACTTCTTTCATTCTGATCAAGTTATTTTAAGTTCCTCATATTGGGGGCCCCTTTCTCTAAATTCTTTCTCAAAAGCATTTTAAGACTTTTTTAAAATTTTAAACTCTCTGAACAAATCCTATCTAGAGGAAGAAATTAGGTCCCCTTTTTCCTTTCTGTTTACAAAATTGATGTCTTAAAAAAAAAATTCCTGGCATTCCCTGATAGGCTCCTGTCCTTCATTGAACAGTTTCTGGTAATTAAGAAAAAGTTCAATAAAGTGACTAACAAAGCAGCTATGCAGCGCACTCCAAAATCACTCCTCCTTTCTCTTGAGAGATTTTCATCCTTTGTTCTCTTAGAACCAAGATAATTTCTTCCTGTACATTAGTGTAGCCATTGTGTATTTTGTTCTTCTGGTTCTTGCTTTCTACACTCTGCATCTGTTTGTATAAGTCTTCCCTTATTTCTCTGAATTCCTCATATTTTTTATGTCTTCCTATACACAATGTTATTCCATTGCATTCGTATGCCGCAATTTGTTCATTAGTAACCCAGTTACTTGGCACTTATTTGGTTTCTAGTTTTTTTTTTTTTACAACAGGTTGTGATGCCACAAATATTTTGTTTTATTCTCCATTCTTAATCCAATTTCAGAAAGCTTCTTAATGTCCTACCCATTGGCCATCTGTTTGTATTTTAAAAAACAAAACAAAACAAAACTCTTGACTTGTCCAGGCTTGCCGTTGATTTCCATACCATGTCAGAGGCTCTCTTTAACTGATTTTTTGCTGTAAAGAGATATAAGCAGAGAAATAGATTAGCCTCCTTTGTCCTGGTTCTGTGAGTTTTAGTGAAGTAATTGAAAGAGAGAGAGTTAAAAAAAAAACAGTTGTGACCCTGGAGAAATGAGAGCTTGTGTGACCTGGGCATGCTCAGTAAAGGATAAGGAGAGAAGAAGATGGTTATGTTTGTAAGGAAGAAACAAAAGGGAAGAGAAATTACTAAACCAATTCCCCTGATCATAATTTCAATTCTCTTCTTCTGTTGGAAAGGTGAGGGGTTAAATGTACCATCACCTACCTTGCCAGGCAGCCTTTGTGTTTTTGTTAGAGATGACATCAGCCTCACAGAAAATAAATGCACTGCCTAAAAGCTGCCAATCTTCAGAAAAGTAAAAATAGGAAGTTATTTTTGACTTAATTTTTTTTTCAATTGCCTCTTTTTTTCCTGTTGTACTTTGAGTTGCTTGCTTTCTGGTTAGAGATGGTGGCAGTTTCCAAAATTTGAGGTGTCTTTGAAGTTATTAGTATTTCTCACTGGGAACATTGTGCAAATATTTTTGAAAAAACATTATGGTTCCTTTTTGGACTTGAATGAATTTGAGCTTGGGTGTCCTTGGGAGGTGACTGTAATTCTACTCTGTGGATATTCTCTTGGGAGTCATCCATACAGTGACTTCTAGTCTACTAGTTTATAAATTCCAACACCCCCCAAATTTTCAAATCAGATTTTATTTACAAGACTATGTAGCAACAAGGCTGAAAATTGTTTGTCTGTAGATTGTGTGCGATCTAAGATACTCATAATTCTTGCCTATGGGCCTTGGTTTAGGTTTTGATGTACCATATGTGGGATAACATTGAAAAAGTGGGATGGTATAGAGGACAGAGAGAGCTGGTCTCAGAATCGATATGAATGGGATTAATTCCTTCTCTGGCACATGTGACTGTGAGCAAACAACTTACCCTTTCAGTCTTCCCAGGCAACTGTCTAAGTTGCAGAGCAGGGTTTGACCTGCACTGGTAGAAGTGGTTTTCACATGCAGAGCTTAGCACATAGTAGGTGCTTATTAAATGCCTTTTGAGGGACTGACATGAAGGATTCTACATCCTGATGAAATTGTAGGTCCAGTCCCCTTCCCAAAATAGTAGACACACCAAGACATTACATGTTAGATAGAAGGCTAGCTTCAGAGTCAGGAAGACCAAAGTCTTACCTCTTAACACTGACTTTGTGATCATGGGCACATCAGTTAACCTCTTAAGGGCCCCAGGTAACTATCTAAGGCTGTAAGCTAGAGATGAGCATTTTTGTACCAGGAGTTCTCCACCTTGATGAGATCACAGGTGTCCTAATGGCATAGATTTAGATGGAAAGGTACTTTGAAGGGAATCTATTCTACCTCTTCTTTTCCTTTTCTTTTTTTAAACAGATGAGAAAACTGAGGTCCAGCAATGTTAAGTGATTTGTCCAAAGTCACAAAGAATCCATATTAAATATTGGAGCTGGGTTTTGAACCCAGGTCCTTTGAATCCAAATCCTTTCCATTAATCCAGGAAATGGACATCCTACACTCTTTCCAAATCAATCAATTGATCAATCAACAAATGTTTTCAAGTTCTAACTATGCCAGGCATTGTGTGAAGTGTTGGAGATACAGAGAAAGATTAAAAATAGTCCCAGCCCTCTGGGAACTTTCTTTCAAATGGGGAAGGCGTCATGCGCAGGATTTTTGGAGGTTATGCACTAGCAGTGGCTGGGGCGGGGAGTGGGGAGTCAGAAAAGGTTTCATGTCTAAGATAGCGCTTCAGCTGAGTCTTGAAGGAAACCAAGGATCCTGTGACAGGGGAGGGAGGAGAAAGAGCATTTCAGGCATAAAGGACAACTAGTCCCAAGGCACAGAGAAGGAAGATGGAAACTTGTATGGTTTGATTGCAGGGTATATGTGTGGAGGAGAACAAGAGAACTGAAAGAACCAGGCTGCAGAGAGATTTAAATGCCAAATAGAGGAGTTTTTATTTGTTCTTAGAGGTAATAGGGAGCCATTGGAGATCACTGAGTTATGGGAGTGACTCTTTCAAACCTGCGCTTTAAGTAAATCACTTTGGCAGCTGTGTGGAAGAAGGGTTAGGTTTAAGGGAGGCTTGAGGTAGGGAGAGATAACTGGAGTTCAGGTGAGAGGTGCTACAGTTCCGAACCAGCATGTTAGCTTGAAGGGGTTAGATGTGAGAAGTGTTATGGAGGTAGAAATGACAAGATTTGGCAGCTGGCTGGATAGGTAGGGTCAGTTAAGAGTTGAGGAATGACACCAAGTTGCAAAGCTGCTTGACCGGAAGTGTAGAAGTGCCCTAAAAATGGGGTGGGTTTGGGGTGACAGGAGTGAATTCTGTTTCAGATATGTTGAGTTTGAGATGCCTACTGGATGACCACTTTGGAATGGGCATTTGGTAGTTGGTGATATGGGACTGAATTCACGAGAGAGGCTAGGGTCGATCTATAGATCTGGAAGTTGTCAGCATACAGATGGTAACTGAACTCATAAGAGAAATGAAGTCACCAAATGAAGTATAAGAAGAGAAGAGGGCCCAAATCTGAACCTTGGGATATTCCCCTGTTTAATGGAAATGTTATCAATAATGAACCAGCAAAAAAGATTAAAACAGTGGTGAGACAGATAGGAGAACCAAGAGAGGGAGAGTGTCCCAAAAACCCAGAGAGAAGAGTATCTCAGAGGGTAGGATAGTCACCAATATTAAGTGATGCAGAGAGGTCAAGAAGGATGAGGATTTAGAAGAGACCATTAGATTTATCAGGTAAGAGATCACTGGTAACTTTAAAGAGAGCAGTCTCATTTGAGTGATGTGGTTATAAATTAGGCTACTGGCAGTTGGAAGAGAGTGAGAGGAGAGGAAGTGAAGGTAGTGATAATAGATTTTCAAAGAATTTCTCTAAGAAAGGGAGGAGAGCTCTAGCATAGGTAGTAAGAATGGCAGCATGTAGTGAGAATTTTCCAAGGTTGGGGAGAGTTGGGTGTGTCTGTATGAGCAGAGTAGATTCAGTAGATAGAGAAACATAGAATTTCAAGAGAAGGTCTGATGGAAGGGACAATCTGCGGAGAACACAGGATGGCTATTGATTATGCCTTCATCAGGAGTGCACGTTCACCTAAGCAAGAAGGGCCATGAACTTATTAGAAACAAAAGAGGAGGAAGTGGTGTGGGATGATAGCAAGGGGGAAGATGAGGAGAAAGGGCGAATCATTTTTTAAAAATAGGAGATGATTTTCCAATCACAGTTTATGGCCCAGTGCTATTGCTAGACAGCTGTTTTTGTCACATGCCTTATTTTCAGAGACTTGACAAAGTTTTACTGGTGTTTGATGTTCTGGAATTAATTATTTAGTGATGAAAGTGTTTTGGTCTTTTAAAAAATGTAGAAAGATTACATAAAATATCCTTGCTAACTTTTTTTTTTTGTCTCCCACATAGGTATAAATGATCAAGGACTGTACAGAGTTGTGGGGGTGAGTTCAAAGGTCCAGAGACTTCTGAGTGTGTTAATGGGTATGCCTCTTTTATAATCCTTTTTTTTTTTTTACCATGCATTATTGGTTTCTCTTAATTTAATTTTATAGGATCTTTTATGGTCATAGAATTTGTATTTGCGAAGTCATTCCTTACTCCTGGAGTCTAGGCACATTTACTCCTGAGCAGTGATGGGTTGGTTACTGGAGGGAAGCATTAATGTTGACATCAGCGGAGCCTCTCCCCTGCTCCTTCATCTTTTAGGTTAGAAGAGTAATTTGGGTCCATGGGTTTGGTGCCTTCCCTCACTTCCCTCTTCTACCAGAACAACAGGATCTTAGGATTCTAGATTTCGAGCTGGAAGGGGCATTTGGGACCCATGCAATCTAATTCCTCGTTTTACGGAGGAAGAGCAAAAGACTAAAGTGCTCCACGGTCTCTCAGTAAGGGACAGGAGTGACATTTGAACTCAGTGCTTTAACTCTAAATCTGATGCTGTCCATTGTACTATGCTGTCTCTCTGGGATCATAGATTTAGACCCAGAAGGTCCAACTCTCTCATTTCACAGATGAGGAAAGTGAAGGCCAGAGGGGTTCGACAACCTGCCTAAGGTCGCACAGTAGTAGAGGAGGGGGTCTGAACCCAGGACCCCAACCTTCCATATGCAAATCCATCGCTGCCCTGCCTGCCGGCCTCTGATATCTAACTGGCTTCCTGATTGCCTGGCCAGAGTCCTGACAGTACATGAGGTTCGACAAGACCACTGGGATTAGTTCATTTTTATGGAGCTTCCAAACTTGTCACTCTGACAGCGAGGGGCCGATTCTTGGGGCTTCATTGGTATTCAGAGTGGCTTGTATGCATTTTGCACCAGGCTCTTCTCCAGATCCAGGCACGCTCCATCTGTGCTGATAACACAGTGTTCTTTGGCACAGCAGGCTAGAGGAAACCAGAAAGTGAATTCATTTTATTACCCAAGACATTATGTGAATGACAAAGCGCTTTTTATATTAGATGCCACTGTCAATTCAATGCCACCTGTATGACTACCTTCCTGCCCCCCACTTCCCCACCTCCTTAAACAGGCTGTCTCTTCTGGAATGATGATAAGGCATCAGGCTTGAGGGCCTATGCGTCACATCAGTCTGTCATAATGACCTTGCTAAATATTAATTTATATGATATCTCACTTTAATTAATCAATATTAACAACACCCTCAGGTATTCTGTCAGTGCATTTAAATCTGCTTGCATTGTACAGACTTGTAGCAAAGATTCTGGGGGAGGATGCTTCACCCAAGAGGAATAAAAAAAAACAAACACCCAGCACTGTATAGATAATGTTGGTTGTGTTGCATGAAAGATTTCATAAGCAACAGTGTTTTTTTTTTTTCCTGAGGCTTTCAACACAAGGTAGACTTACTTGTCTTCCAGTTGGACAGTTGTGTTATAATAATGTGCTGTCTACTTTCGGGGGCTGTTTTCATTTTTGGACTCTGGTCTGACTTAGGCATATGGTTTTGGCAGGCCGGTGTTCCCCGTTTACCATCAGCGGTCTCCAAATTAAATAGAACTCAGGTTGCCAGTGGTTCAGTAGCAGCTGGAAGAGTTTAATGGGGATTTCAGCATCTGCTTTTGCTTAATTTTAAAATTAGAAACACTTTTTTCCTCGTTTATAAGATTTGTGTTCTAAGGATTCAAAGTGGAAGATTATACTGGTATCAAAACAGAAAGAAATGTTGAACAGAAAACATGCCACTGGGACCCAGAGGTTCTTAGTCCTCCCCCCACCCCCATTTTCAGTTCAGCCAACATTTATTAAGCACCACCTATGTGCAGGGCGCTCCCTCCCTAGGTAGTGGATTAAATCTGTCACGATAACCTCAGCATGTTTTTATTGCTTAGTTCCCCACGTTCAAATAGAGTCTGGACAAAGATGTCTTTTCCATCTCCCAGAAGTGCAGAGCTGTCACAGAATCTGTGATTAATCTCTCTCTGTGCGTCTCTGACCTCCCGGCCGCCATATCATTTCCTCATTGGAAGCACCCTCAAGAGCAGTGTGTAGCTTATAAGGTGTTTTGGTGTGGCAGTGGGTGGTGTTGGTATTGGTGTGTGTACTCCTTTGCTGCCTCCAATAATCCCCCACAAATTGGATAAGTGAAGGAACTTGTTATTTTCCTTGTGAAGCCTGAAAACAAAGGGATGCCGACTCCATCATGCTGTTGGAGAAAATTTTCGTTAACTTCATTCTGCAGATGGCGAAGATGTTAGGGAGTCAGCGTGGTGACAGGAAGTAGGCTAGATTAGGTTGCTTTTAGTTGACATTTATCTGTCACTTTAAAGCTTACAAAACTTATCACATAGATTATTTTAATTGAGCCCTCACAGTGACCCTGTGAGACATTTGCATATTCCATTTTCCAGATGAGGAAACTGAGGCTAAAATAGGTTAAGCAACTTGCCCACATGAGGAAACTGAGGCTAAAATAAGTTAAGCAACTTGCCTAGGGTCACACAGCTAGTGAGTGTCCGAGGCAGGACTTAAAAGTTGTTGGTGTTGTTCAGTCCTGTTTGATTCTTTGTGGCCCGTGGACCATAGCACGTCAGTGCTCTCTCTGGGGTTTTCTTGGCACAGATACATGATTAGCTTGCTATTTCAATCTGTCGTGGAGTAAGGCAAACAGAGGTTAAGTGACTTGCCCAGGGTCACACAGCTAGTAAGTTATCTGAGGTTAGATTTGAACTCAGTTATTCCTGACTCCAGGCTGAGTGCTCTATCCCCTGTATCACCTAGCTGCCTCCAAGGACTTTAAGTAGGTCTTCCTAAAACCAGATTCACTGGGCTATACAGGTTGTCAGTTACATTGGACATTTCCATAATGCTTTAAGGTTTGGAAAGTGCTTCCCATGCATTATTTGATTTAATCTTTATAACAACCCTGTAGGTATGTGCTGCTCTTATCTCATTTTACAGATGAGGAAATTAAGACCCAAGGGTTAAATGTCCTGTTTATTGTCACACAACTAGCAGGTATCTGAAGTGGGATTTAAACAAGGTCTTTTTGCCACTATGCTATTCTGCCTTTATTTACGACTATGGGAAAAATGTAGCTTCCTTAATATTTGGGCAGCATCAGCATTAGAACAGTTTGTTTTTAAGTCTAACTAAAATCCTTACCATCATGTTGACTAAAATCTCTTGTTGTTTAGTCGTTTTTCAATCGTGTACTACTCTTCCTGAACCCCATTTGGGGTTTTCTTGGCAAAGGTACTGGAGTGGTTTGCCATTTCCTTTTCCAGCTCATTTTCCAGATTGGAAACTGAGGCACACAGGGTTTGGTGACTTGCCCAGGGTCACATAGCTAGTAAGTGTCTGAGACAGATTTGAACTCGGGAATTTCTGACTCCATGCCCAGCACTCTATCCACTGAGCCACCTAACTGCCCTCTCAAAATAAATTCATGTATTAATATCTGCTATCTAATTTGAGTTCCTTTGGATTTCTTTTCCCTTTTAATTTTCTCCAGTAGATATTAGTGGGTTTATTTTCTCCCTTATGCCCACCAACTCTTTTTGAATTTATTTTCTCTTAAGTAAAAAGCTATACAGAGTGGTAGCAGCCAGATTTTGATGATTGGCTTCTAACCCTAAGGTAAGCAAAGAGTGATACGTTGACCAGCTTAATATTTATGAATTTTTCTGATGCTAGGTCATTGTATTTTGGGACATTGCTTCTGTTAAAATAATGGTTTCAAGTTAGCATTTTCACAATGGATATTTTTTGTTGTTAAAACATTTTTTCTTTGAATAGGCACACAGTTTTCACGAGTTATTTAATGTGACATAGATAAACCACATGGCTGTATGCATCCCCTAAAAGTGAAGTATTTTATTTAGTTCCCTTTTTATTCCTAATAACCTCCTTATATCCATTGAGACTGCTTACCATTTTATGTATGTCTGACTCCTGACTCTTTCAACATAAGTTATTGTATTTGCATATAGCTTAGTTTAAATGTTTTAGGTGCCTTGGGTACCATATATGAAATACTTATAGTAATTTATAGATGGAGAGGAATGCTGAATTTACTTATATGTCCCTGATGGCCCTTGTATATGTTTCCTCATTTACATTTTTAGAATAAAATCGAGAAAAATATCTGTTTCTCCCATCTCCACTTTATTTTTTAACTACCCCTTTCCCCTCTGTTTAAAACAGCAATTCTTGTTGGTGGTAATCTTCTGAAAGTGTGAAGTTGTTAAACTGCTTACCAAGTGGTTGGGGAGAAGGGGAAAAGTGAGGGGAAGGGAAGTAAGAGTAGCTCGACACCATTCATTCCTTAGCTTCTACCCGTCTTGCTCAGTACTTTCTCCCACATTGTCTCTGTTCCTTTCTCTCCTCCTGAACGAGGCCATTCTATTCCCTTTGTTGCTACTACAAGCAATTATGTTCTCATCAGTAAGATTGGGGGTAGCAGCAGCACCCTGGTCCTTCTCTCTCATCGAAGATGACTGAGCCCCAGATATGAACATCTCCATCTATTTGCTTTCACGTCATCCCCTTTTCCCTTTACCCTCACATCTGCTTCTCCTACATCCTCACTTGAAACCCATGTTTATTCTAAATACTGAACCATTTGCTGATAAAAGAAATATTACCTCTTTGTAGCTCTGGGTGAGTCACTCTTCTTTGGTAAATGGGGTGTGAGAGATGGATTAAGAATAAGATACTTGAGTAACAAATACATTTCTTGCTCTTTGTTTCTCTGCTCCTCTTCCTCCTTCCTTCTGTGTGAAAAAAATCAGGGAATAGGTTCAGTGAGAAGGTGAAAAATTATGTGACAATATAAAATAATAACATGCGTCCTGGTGAGTTCTGTGTGTTTCTAAAACTGAGGGGCAGAAAATTCAGGATGGATTTTTTTTTTGGAGGGGAGGAATAGAAAAGGAGCTATGAAGATGAGCAGAAGTAATTCAGAAGAGGTTCTTTATTTAAGAATTACCCTGCTTACTTTAGGCATGGAACATTTTAAAGCCCCAGCCCCTAGAATATAGCAGAGGTGGAATATGGGAGTGGAGTTGGGTACAAAACCCCACTGCTTCTTATACATTAACCTAACTGACTCATATCTGAGATTTTGGACCATAAAGCTTATTTTTCCAATACCTCAAGTCAATGGCCTTCTTGAGTTCTTCAGGATGGGATAAATGTCAGTGGTAGCCGTTATCAGAGATGGCTTCACAGGCAGAGTAATCATACAATCTCCACTTCCCTTGGAATGATCTTGTTAATTACAAGCATGGAATTAGCTCCCAAATATGCTCAATCTGAGGACCTGCAAATTGATTTGTTGTGCATATTATTTTAGTTTCCTCCTACTTTTAAGAAAGAGAGAAATGGAATGAGGTCATTTTTCTCTCCTATTTTTTTTTTTTAAAAGCAAAACATACTTTCTGAATGACTGCTTAGAATGTATTTCAAAGCTTCCAAATATGTTATCAACAAATTCCACCTAGCCAAATGCAGCCTCTTATTGTAAATGAGAGATGGTAATGATTGAGTTATTTGAAAACAGTGAAAATTTAATAGTGGATTAGCAGCATAGATACCATGTAGTCATTAGCTGCTGATGTGACAGCTGCTTTTTATTCCAGGAAGTCAAGAGGAAGGCTTATTTTTCCATAGAAATACCATGGTTCTCAAAACCAAACAGAAAGATAACGTGTTAGCTGAACATCATATAAAAGATTCCTTTTTAGAAACTTTTTGGACCTTAAGATGGTGATTTGCTGGTAGCTAGCTGATTGAAAGTGTTATCTGACTTGTATGTTAAAATGAGATTTAAATAATTGATTTAATGAGAGAGAGAATATTCAGTTACAGAAGTAATTGGTTGGCAAAGCCTTTAGAACAGAATTATTTAGTCCTAGTTATAAAGGACTGCACCTTCAATCAGGGGGCTTAATTTGATTTTTTAAATGTATCTCTGGTGTGTCTGACAAGCTCAGTAACAGATGAGTTCTGAATTGTATGAACTGATCAAAAATGTAATCAGTGTCAATTACCATTGTTGTATTTTATTGCATATTGCTTGTCAGTTGCTGGAATCCAGAAATGTTGAAGTGCTTTAAACAGTCACTGGAGTCATGAACAATTGACCGTATATGTACGATAATTTGACTGTCAAATAACCATCACTTCCTGTTTCGTTTCACTTTTAAAATGCCAAGGCGTGACATTGAGTGGGTGTCCTTTCAGTTTCACCCCAAGACCAAAACCTTCTCCTGTTTCAGTCGTGTTCTTTCTTTACCCTGCAGAAGTCTTATTTTGCCTATATTCCATCAGTTTTAAAAAAAAAACCCATAAAAAATGATTTGGTTTCTTTGAAACCAAAAATATTGTCCAAAATTTATGTTAATATTTTTGTTAGCTTATCAGATTTTATGAAACACTTTGATATAGCTTATCTCATGTGATCCTCACAACAACTTTTTGAGGTGGATCCTGTAAGGAATGATTACTCCTTTTTTACAGATGAGAAACCTAAGGCTAACTGAGGTTAAATGGGTTTCCTATGGCTACACAGCTAATAAATGTCAGAGAGCAGGATTCGAACCCTGGGCCTCCTAAGTACAAGTCCAGCAGTCTTTAGGGGAAAAATGTACCTTATTTCATGGAACTCAGTTTCCCTTGACAAGACAACAGTGTAGGAGACAAGTGTGCTGGTTCTTAGTGGGCTACTTGTCAATTCTCCCTGTGGCTTACTTAATATTCACTTTCAGCTTTGTCTACACACCCAGCAGTAAAGACAGCCTGTTATAATTGTTACTTACACATTTTAATGAAAAAAAAAATTACTGCTATGGAATTGGGATGTTCTCTCTTATCTTTCATTTTTACCTTTTTTTTTCCCCCCATGTGCTTTTGGGTTGTTATTTTTCCCTGGACTTAATTTATTTGCATTGTTTATTGCCATAGATGTCTTTTTCTTCGAAACTCAAAAGCTTTCTGTAAAAGAACATTTATTTTTTTTTCGGGAGGTGGGGAGTGGTGATAGGACAAGCACACACTTCATTAAAGCTCGTTAAAGGAAGAGCCAGTTTAATCATGCCACTCATAAAACAAATTAGATAATGAATGATGACAAAATGTGATGTAGGATGGGGAAGAATATAAATTTGATTTCCAATGTGGTAGGTGCTCAGAAATGTTTATTGCATGAATGAGTAGCAGTAACATTAAGATGGAAATAGCAGGTATGGTGGTGTATGCCTGTAATCGCTGCTATCAGGAGAGGTTGAGCCTGGTGAGTCACTTGAGGAGTTCACAGCTGCAGTAGGGGCTAAAGCAAAGCAGGTGTCGTCATTAAGTCCAGCAGCAAATATGGCAAGCCGTTGGGAGTAGGGGGCTATCAGTGGACCTAAGGAGAGGCAAACTGATCCAGGTCAGAAATGGAGCCAGTCATAACTTCTGTATCAGTCAGTGGTGTCCTTGAATGCTGGGTGAGGTAGGAAGACCCATTCTCAAAAGAAAAAAATATGGAAATAGCAACACTTGTAAGAAGTTTTTTGGATGATGTCCAGATCTCTGATTTCGTCATCGGATAATAGATTTAGTGCTGGAAAGGACCTCAGATGTCTAATCACCTCATTTTATCAAGCTAACCCTCTCACTGTACTGATGAGGAAGCTAATCCCCAGAGGGTAAGGGTGACATAGACAATAAATGATAGGTGGAACAAGGATATGGAGCCAGGTTCTCTGACATGAAATCTAGTGCTTCTTGTCCTGTCCCATGCCACCTCATCCAAGTGGAAACTTCCTCTCACAGTACTTACTGGCACCTTGTCCATCATGGCTGGTCATAGAGAGTTGCCTAGGGAAATGTGGAGATTAGGTAACTTGCCCAAAGAAGGTTACCCAACCAGTAAATGTCAGAGGTGAGTTTGGAACCCTGGTCTTCCTGATTCTAAGGTTGGACCTCTATTATACCATGCTGTCTCTTGCTGTAATGACTTTATTGGCTTATATATGGATGGAAACATTGCCTTATCTATGATCCAATTCTCTTTCAGTCTTCAAGAGACTGGTGGCCTATGGCATGTGTTAAGCTCTAAACTACAGAATCAGTTTCTCCTGATGTTTTTTTGCTGTTGAGTTGATGACATCGAGAAAGCCGTTGTTTTATTAACTATAGTTTCCCATCAGTTACAAGGGATGAGAACTTTAATGCAAGCTCTCTGAGTGGCTTCATCAAATAAAAATGATTCAGATAAACACACTGTATTCTTTTGGCCATGCCAATTGTTAGTACATTTCTCATAAATGAAAAGTTGCCTTACTTGGCAGTTGTCAATCTGTGAAAGATCATAGGGTCATAGATTTAGACTTGGAATGGACTTTAGAATCCATCCAGTCAGCTCCCTCATTTTACAGATGAAGACCTGGGATCCAGAGAGGTTAATTTACTCCTCTGAGATCATTATACAGTATGTGCCAGAGATGGGATTTGAACTTAGGTCTTAAGACTTCTTTATCCATTGTTCTTTTCCCTGTAATACAGTGGCTGAATCGTTCCCATTTTCCCATTCCATTTTGTTGTTGGTGTCAGTGACCACCCTTTTCTCCAAATAACTTGGTAACACTAGCCTAAATTTTACCTATGTTGCTATTACTGAGAGGTTTTTAATAATTCATACTTTATACCCTGTTAAGAATTGACATTTGATGCATTTGTAGATGAGTACAGAGTTAACTGTTTCGACTTGGGTCTGCTAAGAATTGATGATTTGGGGGTTGGTAAAGAGGTTTTCTGGTTGTATGAGGTTTAATTTTTTTCATTTCTGTTTTTGCTCAGATGCCAAAACATGCAATGAAGTGGACCTCGAAAATTCCTTAGATTGGGAAGTGAAGACTATAACGAGTGCTCTAAAGCAGTATTTGAGGTAAGTTGCCTGGGTCATAGATTTGAACTTCAATGGGAGTAGATGGATTGTTTGGGAAATGGAATATTAACTGTGTGAAAGCCAGTGCTATATGCAGACTTCAGGATGAACTTTAAGAAAAGGTCATGCATATGTGGTGTTTCATGCAACTTTCCTAAGTTAAAGTTAAGTTTTAGTCAGGCTTCAAGTGTTCAGAAAGTTAATGGAGAGCTCATTCTGGGAAAGACTAAGTCTTGCTTGTCAGAGCTCTGACACTTAGTGATTTATTTTCCTAGGGACAGATGGATATACAAAATTGAAGTTATAGGAAGTAATGAGGATGGGTCAGTGCATTTCACTGAATCTAGGAAAGGCTCATGGAGAGTTTAGGAAGAGTTTTGTATTTTCCCTTCATTTATTTAAATTGTCCACCTCTTCCTAGCTATTTTAACATTGGAGTCTATGCCAAGCATCAACCTTTAAGCGTGTCCTCAGAAAGCATTGATTTTTGCCTGATAATTAAACAGATTTTTCAGCAAATAATTGGCTTTCAAATCCTTCTTCATGTCAAAATCAGAGCATCTGTCATGTGACTTGAGTTACTGCCAACAACAAGAATTCAGAAAGGAAGGTGGGACCTCATGAGATTTTTCAAGTGTTGCTTTTAGAACTTGGGAATGCCGGAATTATGTTTGTAAATTAAACATCAAAGCTCAGGGTTTTTACTGACTTAAAACATGGAGAGGAGAACCATGTAAACACCATGGGTGTGTGGAGCCGCTGGAACTTTTCCGCACAAAACTGAGAAGGGGCTTTGATTTGATAAGCTTTTTCAACACAGTTAAGTTTCACAGCCTGTGCAAAAATGTCAAAAGAATGAGAAGAAAAGAAAGGAGAATAGAAATGTGAGATTTAAAGGGGGGAAAAACCCTATTCTATTAAATAATTTTTCTAATTGGAGATAAAGTTATGGGAAAAAGCATATAAATTTTTTATGTGCTCAGTTGCTTTGAAAAAGAGAGATGTAATTCAACAGGATTAGGTTTACGATTATGGAATTAGCCTGTACATATGCAGCCTGGGGTAGAAGGAGAAATAAGGAGAATAGAAGTAAGTGCTGAGAATTACGATCATGATCCACACCCTGTGGTTAGCATAGGGTCTCATGATTTTGTAAAAGAGAATATTATTATTGTTATTTTAAAACAGGTTTTCTGTTTCTCTCAAAGTAGATAGAATTTTTATTTTGAGAGGCATAATTTTTTCAAAAGACTCAACTGTTGAATTCAAATGCTCTGAAAGCATTGATAGTTTAAAGGAGTACAGGTCACAACTATTTTGTTTATCGACAACCTTGAACAAGAGGCTACTTGTCATACTGGATAAAAGCCTGAGCATGATGGCATCAGGAAGTTATGGATTCAGATCCATCCTCATATGTACATTTGGTAGCTTAATGACCAGAGACACATCATTTGACCTTGATATACCTCAGGTAACACTTTAGAACCTACATCCTAAAACGTAGGTTGTAATCTGCGTTAGTGGAAGGAATTCCCATAGTGGGAATTTCTCATACTAATAGAAGCAGACTTTGTTTTTCTCCTCATATTCCAGTAACCTGTGATCTAAGTTATCATTCTTATCATTAAATTGTGGATGAGTAACCTTGCGCCATACCAACACACCCAGTACTTTCAGGCTTCTCTTATACCATCATGTATGTGCTTCAGTTAAGTGAGAAAAATGATCATAATTATTCTGGAGCCATTATTCAAATAGTAGTAATAGTAGTAGCAGTAGTAGTGGTGGTGGTGGTGCTGGTGGTACTACTACTACTAGTAGTAATAATATTAATAAAAAAAGTGGGACAGTTTAGGGTAGATGATAGAGAGCCAGCTTCAGTCATAAAGATCTTGGCTCAAGTTCTACTTCTGACATATAAATCACTTAACCTTTTCTGAGCAACTCTCTTATAAGAGTATAAATTTTTTTGGGTGCAATTCCTTTTTATTATTGTGAACCTGACAAATATAAACTGTTCTTTTTTTCTTTTCTTTTCTTTTTTTCTTATCTTTATTCCCTTCTATGTTCCTGTAGGGCAGGATAGATTTCTGTACCCCATTGCCTGTATATCTTATTTCCCAGTTGCATGTGAAAATAATTTTTAACATTTGTTTTTAAAACTTTGGGTTCCAAATTCTCTCCCTTCCTCCTTCCCCACCCACCCTCATTGAGAAGGCAAGCCACTCGATACAGGTTATACATGTGTAGTCATGCAAAACACTTCCATAGTAGCCATGTTGTGAAAAACTAACTATATTTCCCTTCATCCTGTCCTGCCTCCCCTTTATTCTGTTCTGTCTTTTGACCCTGTCCCTCCTTAGAAATGTTTGCTTCTGATTACCCCTTCCCCCAATTTTCCCTTCCCTCTATCATCCCCGCCCCCTCCACTCTTATAAGAGTATAAATTGAAGAGAAGGTGCCAGTCTGCTTTAGTACAGGGAGTTTCATCACCTGGAAATTCCCTATACCAGCAGTGCTCAAAAGTATTCTTTCTGTAGTCCTATGATGCCTCCCTTTTGTGTTTGTTGCAATTGAATTTTTTAAAAAATAAGTTTTTATTGATGTCTTTTGTTTTTTACATTACCATAGTTTCCCCTAATATCCCTTTCTTCCACACCTCCCAGAGAGCCATCCAATATGACAAATACTATTTCTTAGAGGTGAAAAAAAAAAAGGAGGGGAAAAAATCAGCACAAACCTGGCAGTACGCTGGAAAAATTCCAAAAGGTGCGCTGTATGACACTTAATGGGCCTGTCATCTTCTCAAAGAGGAAGCATCTTCTCCTAGAGCCTTCCTGGAGTCCCCAAGATCTTTTTGTGGGGTTCATGATGTCAAAATTCTTTTCATAATAATATTAAGATGTTTTAATTCCTAGTACTGTAAACATCAGTAAGTATGATCCACATCAAAGTTCCTTGGAGTCATCAGTAATTTTTAAGAGCATAACGGATGCCTGAAGCCAAAATGTTTGAGAACTACTGCCCTGTGTCAGTGATATCATAATTCTTGTACCTGTGCTTATCCCTATGATAGGAAAAAGAGGTGCCTGGTCATGTAAAGCAGGAGCTGGTCTGTATTGGTAGAAGGAGCTAGCTCACTTGCGAGTTCCCTGCCCCAAGGCAAGCAAAAGGATTGATTAAAAATAATAGTAATAAATATTTCTGTAGTGCCTTATGATTTTATGTGACACTTGGCTCCCACTTGCCCTATGGAACAGATAGTACAAAGACTATCAGCTCCATTTTGTAGGTGAGAAAATTAAGACCCGAGGATCTTAAACCATGTTTATGGTTATACAGTAAGTGTTGATTTGAGACTTGAAACCAGGTACTCTGACTGCCAGTTAAGTATACTCCAGGCTGTCTCTGCTACCAGAATATATGTGTAAGTGTAAACACACACATGCATGTGTGACCTAAGATGTAAAGAAATAGAAGCAAACTAGCTATTATAATTTTCCAAGTTTACTAAGTGAATGTTTTTTAGTTATCATTAATTACCTTGCTCCTCTGGTAATAGAAATCCTTTGCTTTTTTGTTTTCCCCTCATGCTTCTTGTAAGAGAAGGTTAGAGTTGAGACCAAAGGATCTTTTTAGTTATTGCAGAGTATTTGCAATCCAGCTCATGATACTTTGTGATATACCTCTATACAGGTTTGGCCTCTGACCATTGTTACTCTTTCCATATTATTCTCGTTATCTTATTTTGGCCTATTGGGTTTCATGTTATTTTGAAAAATTAGTATAGAGGAAGCATTCATATGGGTAAGTTTCATCTATCTTCACTCCTACACATATAGATTATGGATAGCTAGATGTAATGAAGTGTTCAGTCTAGATATGATGTCTCTGCTTGAGAAGATTGCCTATGTCTTGGTTGCTTTGAAAAATCTACTTTCAAAATACTCTGCTAAGTGTCAGGTCTCTTTTCCCAGCATTATTTGTAGCTGAGATAACTGTAGTTAGAATTAGCCATTGCTGACGAGTTTCCTGGTGAGACCTCAAGGAGAACACAGTTGATTTTGCTTGTCCATTTTCATTTTGCCTATGGAGTTTTTGTCTAAGAAAACAAATTCAGCCGATAAAAATGTCGGCATAGCCATTCAAGGGAATGAATGTGGATCCTGTTGGGAAAGTGGTTCTCCCTTAGCTCATGTCACCTCACCCTCCTCTGATGCCCCAAGCTTCTCAGCCAGAAAAAGCCCACCTAAACTTCGAAACTGCCTACCAAAATAAAAGAGAGTCCAAGAGCTTTGAGAAGGAAAAGGATGTGGTTTATCTTGTGAATGGCATTTTCCTCTTTCCCCTCCTGGGTTCAGAGCCCTTTTTTCCCCTCTCTACTTGGTTACAGTTGTCAGGTGCCAACTGTTTCATTTCTTATTAGACTATAAATTCCATTTTCAGCAGTGTACAAATTATAAAAGATTTCCACTGTAGGAGAAATGGGGGTTCATAGGAATGAGTGAATGAAAAAGGATTAAGTGACAGGCATTAGACTAAGTGGTGAAGATGCAAATAGGATAGGAGTGATAGCTCTTGTTCTCCGGGAGCTTACATCCTAACAGGGAAAAAACATATATTGGAGGACAGTGTTGGCCAGGGAAAGAGAGGTGGAAAGGGGTGTGGCAAAGGGTATGGATACTGGCAGGTGAATGGCAACATGATCTGGGTGGATTCCTGGATAGGATGTGAAGTCCGTTGCTGGGCCAGCCAGTACATACAATAACATATGAAGGCTATTTTGCAGTTACTCTACAATCATCTGGGTTGGGCCTTAGGGTAGGAGCTCCCCAGATAAGTGGATTGTGTTCCCCAGATGCTGGGGGACTAGATCCTTGAGGTCCAGCCTGATTGTGAAGGGTAGGAGTCTAGGTGGAGGATTGTAAAGTATTCTTTCCACTGTCATATGATGCCTCCCTTTTGGTGTTTGTTGCAGTGTAATTTTTTAAAATAAATTTTTATTGGTGTCTTTTGTTTTTTTATATCACCATAGTTTCCCTTAGTATCCTTTCCCTTCCCCACTTCCCAGAGAGCCATCTTGTATAACAAATACTGTTTCTTAAAGATGAAAAAAAAAAAGGAGGAAAAAAAATCAGCAGAAACCTAACAATACATTGGAAAGATCCCCAAAGGTGTATTGTGGGACACTTAATGGACCTGTCGTCTCCTCAAAGGGCTTATTGGGAGCATCCTCTCCTAGCTCATCTTTCTAACCATGCTAGTTCTTTTTAATTGGTTACAATGGAATTTTACTTGTAATTGGATTCCACCTGCCTCCTCCCCACATTGTGACTAAAAGGACACACTAATGGTCCTACAGCTAAGAAGGTACATTCTCCGTTTCGTTATACATCAAATTGTAATAGGATGATGTGACCCAGAAGCATGTTGGGAGGGAAGTCAGGGGGATGCTGTCAAACAGCATTCAGAGAGTCTATTTATAACAGTTGGCATTTTGATTTGAGCTGCCCTAGCATTAGAAATATTTATTATGCATGATGTAAAGTGGTTGTTGTGGTCTTATATCTTAGGTTGCACACTCATCGGAAAAAGTTGTGAATATATTTCATCAGCACTGGAATTAAAACCCTCATGGTGCTTTTCTCCCTCATGTCCCTCAAGCCTCTTCAATTTCTTTTTCTTCTTTTTTTTTTGTCACGACAATGGGGTAAAATGACTTGCCCGTGGTCATACAGCTAGTAAGTGTCAAATGTCTGAGTGTGCATTTGAATTCAGATCCTCCTGATTCCAGGGCCAGTGCTCTATCCACTGTGCCCTCTAGCTGCCCCCCCTTTTTTTTTCTTCTTAGCATTTTCTAGTTCTCTTCTTATATAAGAATGTCCCTTTTCTTAACTCTTTCTTCCTTGCTTATTCTGAAAGGACACAGTCCTTCTGTAGAATATGATAGTAGTAATAATAATAATAACTAATAATAATGGCTGGCATTACATAGCACTTTAAGGTCTACATCGTGCTTTACAAATATTATTTCATGTGATTCCCCACAACTACCTTGCAAGGTAGATGCTTTATTATCCCCATTTTACAACTGAGGAAACTGAGGAAGACATAGGTTCAGTGACTTCTCAGGGTCACACAGCTGTTTAAGTATCTCAGGCTTGATTTGAACTCGTCTTCCTGACTCCAGGCCCAGCACTCTATCCACTTTGTTATGTAGCTGCACGTACTGTAAGATCTTGGAGGGCAGGGATTATTTGATTTGCTTTAGGTAGCATGGTACATTGCATGTGGTAGAGATAGGGATGGGAAATGGACCTGTGATTTTTTTTTTTGGCATGAGGGACCCCCAGTTTCTAGGTAAGGAAACTCCTACCACTTTCTGTTGGCACTTTGTCTGCAACCTCTGTCCTTAGGGTTACATAGCCTGTGTGTGTGTGTGTGTGTGTGTGTGTGTGTGTGTGTGTGTTGTGTGTGTGTGTAGGGACTTGAACGCAGGTGTTACTTGTCATGCTTCTTCTTGCACATAGGTGCTTAATAAATGTTTGAGGGCAGCTTGGTGGTACAGTGGATAAAGTGCCAGGCCTGGAATCAGGAAGACTCGTCTTCCTAAGTTCAAATCTAGCCCCAGACACTTAGTAGCTGTGTGACCCTGGGCAAGTCCCTTAACCTTGTTTGCCTCAGTTTTCTCATCTGTAAAATGGGCTGGCGAACCACTCCAGTATCTTTGCCAAGAAAACTCAAATGGAGTCTTGAGGAGTTGGACGTGACCGAGAAACGATTGAGGAACAAAACAAAAAGAAGTGTTTGTTGATTTGAATTCCAGGGGTCATGAATTTTTCCTTTATATTTAAATCTTTCTTTCCTCATGAATTAGAAGATCTAAATAATATGTTTTATAGGCTGAACAGCCCATCATGGCATGTAGCTAACATATAGAAAGTACTCTATGCTTTACAGGGCACTTTACATACTTAACCTGGCACAGAACCGCCCAACATGCTGTGCCCACATCAAAGAAGGCACTGTCCTCTGTGAACAAAGCAAAATTTCAGTAGCTCAAAAGAAAATGTGATGCGCAGATTTAAACATCTCCACTCCAAATTGTGCAAATGGACAATGCGTGCCCGACCGTTGATAGCGCCTTCCTAGCTCGTATTTGTTTGATCAGCCGCAGTGGAACACATTGTGTCTTGACCCCAACATGGTGATGTCATTTTGGTCCTCTTTGAGAATGAAGGACCCCAGCCAACCAACATCTATCATATTTGATCGTCACAACACCTGATCCCAGGTGTAGGATAGATATTACTATTATCATAACATTTTGCAAGTGAAGAAACTGAGGCACAGAGAGATTAGGTGACTTACCCAGTGTTGCACAGTAAATGACTGAGTCAGGATTCAAACTCAGGTCTTTATGTCTTCAGGTCACTGCGCCACCCAGAGCCTATATAGTAGATATAGTACTGTATTTGGACTAGGTTCAAATCCTGCCTCTCATAGGTACTAATTGGGTGGTCCTGGACTTCACTGACCTCTTTCAGCCTCAGTTTCCTTCTCTGTAAAAATGAGAGGGTTGGATTAGATGAGCTCTAAGGTCTCTTATAGCTTTAAACTAATGATCCTATATAATATGCGTATTAGGGTGACGGGCAGGTAGAAAGGACACAGGTGAGAGGGAGGCAAGAGGTTAGTGGCTTTCCTTTAATAGTGTTTTAAGCTTTAGAAGGTGCTCTTAATATTCATTAATGATAAGAGATTCACTGGGGTTTTACATTCCTTTGAAAGAAAAGGAAGAAGTGGGGTAGATTGAGCCGTGTTCTCCAGCAGAAGGAAAACCATTTTTGTTGGCCATTTTATATTTTTTGATTAGGAGAGCAGAGTGTGAATGCTTTTGAATTTTTGTCATTACTAATATTTTTCACCCTCTTTCATTATTTTAATTCGCTCAATTCAAGAATTTTACATGTCTTTTAAAAGCAATTTGGGAAAAAGAAGATGCTGCTGCTTTTCTTTTCTTTAAACGTCTCTTTTTTTCAATATCTTTGTTTAATTTTCCATAGATAGATTTAAAATGACATTTCCACTATTATTGAACAGAATGCCTATTTTTTTCCTAATTTCTAACCTTTGTAAAAACAGTTTTGGACTGGTCATGCGTCCTATTTGTCAATTTTATGTTTTCTAAGAATTTATTCATTATTTATTCTAAATTATCTTTCCCAAAATTGATTGTATGATATCGCTGGTTTAATTTAGGCAGTGATTTGCCAGCTGTTAGCTTTCGTATGGCACTTTACACAAATAACTCTTAATAAGGTAAGCCTTTTGAGTTGGGCATCCTTGAAAATGTAGCTATGTGACTCAAAAGGGTCCCAACACATTGAAAACCTTTTCTGTAACAAATCCTGACAGATCCAATGCATGTGAGCTTGCTTTTGGTAAAGTGATGTCCTTTTATTTGTTTTTAACAGAAGTCTTCCAGAGCCCCTTATGACATATGATTTACATGGAGAGTTCATCATTCCTGCCAGTAAGTATTTGTAAGCATTTCTTCATTCAACAGGCATTTAGTGAGTACTTACTTACTGAATATCTACACAGCAGAAAGACAGAGACCAAAATAACAGACCAGTCCCTACCCTCAAGAAGCTTATCTTTTATTGGGGGAAAAAGCATTGGCATAGATGAGAATCAGAACAAAGTAATTTTGTTGGTAGGAGAGGGCCTTGCTTAAATCAGAGGAGGTGGTGGTTTACAGGAACCTTTTTTTCCCATGGAGTATACTATATGAAAATTTAGAAAGAAAGAAAAGCCTAGTTTGAAATGTAACAATTGCCCTTCTTAGTATATTTAGTGAAGAGTGTTCATGATTTAATAAAAATAGTTGACAATTGGGTAGAAGAAATTAGCCTGTCATAGTGTACTACAAACTAGCATGGGAGTCTCATTATTTTGTGAAGACTAATTTTATTTTTTAAAAACAGTTCCATGTGTAAAAGCATCCAACAGGGAGAGTAATATAGAAGGGGACAGCTGGATTTGCAGGGTCCTATTACTGTATATTCTATCTCCATCCTGAGAATTCCTGGATTAGTTTTCTTTTATTACTTTGCACCCCTCCTGTGGACATTGGACAAGTGCCTAACAGTCACCCTGGCCACTGGAGGTAGATCAGTGTTAACAGCTTAATAGATTAAGGAAACTGAGGCCAACCATAGACAAGTAACAGGCCAGATGGCTTAGAACTAGCTGTAGAATTCAAGACCTCGGCTTTCCCAAGTGTCCCTTGAGAAGATTTCACATCCATTAATGTCACATTCTCCAAACTCGTTTAGCCTTGGAAGCCTTTGAGGGTTGAAACGTATTGACAAAACTTACAAATGATTGTCCAGGGATGTGGGATGATTACCCTTGAGATGAAGGGGGGATCTGAGAAATTTTGGAATAAAAAGTGCAGAAGTTAAGTCTGTTCTCATTCCAAAAAAAGTTTGTCTGTAATAAGCTTTTCAGATAGACACAGTAATTTTCATTTAGTGCGAAAAATACCAACCACATGAACATTTGCCTACCAGGCTACAGTATACAAAACACCAGGGATCCATAGAACTAAGTCTGCAAAGTTTTATTTTTGTTTCCTTGCAAGATCTTCAGGAGAGAAATGTCTTCCTGAGTCCTTTGACTAAGTCTTACTGTTGCCTAAATCTCACTTCAAAAGAGCTCCTAAAGTTCTCCTTGTGAGGTTTGCATCCAGGTTAGCCTGGAGGTTCCTGGTATGTTACAGTAGGAAAGGAATTCACCAGCCTCATTAGAATGTACCACTTAAAATAGATGTTTGAAAGCAGTAGGAATATAGTTCTGTTTGGTCATAGGTTTCCACGTGGGAATCGAAGGTTTTGAGGGAGAAGTTGTAGGAGGGAGGGATGGGGGGAAATGTTCTGTTGGAAGAAATTCCAACACATGGTTGATCATTTTGATTTTCTACCCTGTGGCACTTTTGGCAAACCAGACGAAGAGAAAATTCAACTTGACTTGGAGGAGAGTGGCTCTGTCTTGTTTGCCTTAGAGACTGGAAAGAGTAGAAGGGCGCCAGGTCTGGTCTATCATGCTTTGGGAGTTGAAGAAAGAGTGATCACAGAGCAAAGCTTGGAGTTACCAGAAACTCTATATGTTAATTGTGAACAAGGCTTGCCCACTTACTTGTTTTGGGTGGCCTCAGAACACTTAACTTGCTGTGTTTTACAAAAGGTCAGACCCTGTGAGAGGTAATAAGTGAGGATGGTAGTGCAAATGATGGATTACAAAAGTTCTCCTGTAAGAGTCATTGGCATGCTCATAGAGAGACTTTATAGAAGTGCATTGACCTCATGGGGCTTGATTCAATTCAGCAAGTCCTTGTGAAACACTTACTATGTGCAAGGCTTTGTGCTGGGTCCTGGCAATGTAAAGATCAGAGGAAGAACACAGCCTTTACCCTCTATGAACCATATTTTCTCTTAGGGGATGAAACATTTACTTGTATGAGCAATTGTGAGATAATTTGAAGAGATCACTGAATTAGGAGAGACCTGAAAAAACATTTCCTGTATGAGAAGGGTTCTTAACTTTGTGTGTCATGTCTCCCACCTTGGCATTCTAGGAAATCCAAAGGATCCTTTCTCAGGATGATGTTTTTAATGTATAAAATAAAACACACAAAATGATAAGGAAGCCAATTATATCAAAATACAGTTATCAAAATTTTTTTTTAAAAAATAAGTTTACACATCTCAGGTTAAAAAACCCCTGCTTTAGGAGTGGCCCTTTCTTTGAGACTTAATTTTTTTTTAATTGATATCTTTTGACTTTTCATTGAATCTTAAAAGGAGCTAATCCTTCTTAGAAGTACAGAGAAGGAAGGAGGGTATTCCTAGTGTTTCACTTTCCTATGCAAACGGGGAGATGGGAAGCCACGTTCACAGAACAGCAAACAGATCAGTTTGGCTGAAACGTTGTGTGTGAAGGAGAGAGTAATATGAGAAAAGATGAGAGCTGTGTGGGCTGGAAAGACTGAGCTTAAGAGGTTATATTTTGTCTTAAAAGCATTGAGAGCTCCGAGAGGCTCTTGAGCTGGGTAGTGACCTGAGCTAACTTGGGCTTTTGGGACATTATTTTAGTTTCTGTGGCAGATCCTTTCCGCCTCCTGAGGTTCTGTGATTGTGAGAAAAGCTTCCCCCACCGACTTCATGGTGACATTCTAAAGTAGTCTGCAGGTTGATTGGAAGAGCAGTAAGGCCAGGAAATGAAATCTCATTTCCAGTCTCAAAGAAGCATGCTGCCTAGTGTAGTATTTGGCATAGATTTGTAACTAAGAGGAGTTATGGTTGGAATGATATCTCTCATAAACGGTTAAATAAGAAAAACCACGCATGTTAACAATATAGTTTAAGGGGCAAAATTTAGAAAGTAGCCGCTGATTTTAAATGTCAGTGTTCGTCTGTTTGAGTTATTTTTTTGTGACAGTCATCTTGTTTCTTCCTCTCCCTTATCCCTGTAGACTTTTTTAAAAAACTGTTGGATTTATATGTATTCAGACAGTGTTTAGCCAACGAACAAAATAATGACTAACATTGGGTAGGCAAAATTAGAGAGAATGTCATCACCTTTTACAGAGTTTTAGGAAATTTGGGGTTTGAGTTGATCAGTCTTTTTCACTTAGTTGCGGAGATCGTCCCATTGTGCTGAAACTTCCGTTAGCTTAGCCAAGGGAATAGACATTATGTGAAGTCTCCACAGTCCCCAGTTAGTTTGTATACCTTCTTGGCCATTTGTAGCTACTTCCAGTCGGTTCTGTTGGTGTTGAGATCACATCTTGGATCTCTCCCCAAACCTCCCCCCCCCCCACAACCACACACACACACACACACACACACAAAGGCACTGGTCTGGAGCTTTGGATGAGAATCTGACTTAATTTGTGGAGTTCTTGGTCTCAATATGATCAACATTTCTTTCCTTTTTTTCTGACACCATAAAAATAGAAAATAAATTATCCACTCATTTGTCTTAAAAAGTACTGGAACTCAGTGCTAATTGGTGGAGGTGGGGGGCAGCTTTTTTATTTTCATTTTTTGGGTGGGTGGATCTTGGTGTGGGAACTCTAAATCCTGTTCAATGAATATTGGTTAAAGGAAACATATGCAGGTTGTCTCAGAAGTCTTAATGCAGTGTTAAGCTTTAATAGCTGAAAACCTCACTAAGACTTTTAGGACACCCTGTGTTTGAAAGGTTGGTCATGTGGAATTTCACAGAGTTGGGGGAGAAGAAGGAGAGAGGAGCAGAATTAGAACCAGTGGATGAAAGTTACAGGAAGGTAGTAATCAACTCAGTAGAAGAAACTTTCTAACAACCTGACTTGTTCAAATGGATTTCCCTTTCTTGAAAAGGAGTGAGTTCCCTGTCACTGGAGATGTTAAAAGAGATGCTCTGTAACCAAAAACTTACTCTTTGGTAGGAGTGTCTCAGGTAGGGTTTGGATTAGATAATCTGCTGAGGTCCCTTCTAATTTTGTAATTTTTGGTTAGCTGTGTTCAAATTTCCCTTGAAGGAAGGAAGAAAAGAAACAAGCATTTAATAAGTGCCTACTATATGCTAGGAACTGCCAAGTGCTTTTAAAATATTACCTTATTTGAACCTTATTTAAATGAGGAAGGTGGAGACTATATATGTCTTTTAGATACTGTTGGGGAATGTTGGTATCCAACTGCAAGTTCTTCTCCCTCCTTCCACCTCTCTCCTCTCTCCCCTCCTCCTTTCTCCTTCCTTCTCTCCCTTCTCTCCCTTCCTCCCTCCAGGGCTGCTGCTGTATCCACTGCATTACCTAGCTGCTCCAAGTTTTTCACTCCATTAAAACTAGACAGAAGCAAAGACCATCGCCGTGAGCCACGCCTCTGTGGGTTAGGGTAGATCAGTCATATCACATAGACTCAAAGAATGCGAGAGCTGTAAGGACTCTTAAAGCTCATCTGGTCTGATGCTTTCTCTCATCATTTTACTTCTGAGGAAATTGTAATCTATATCAAACTGTAACTGAGAGCTTCTCTCCTCCCCTCCAATTTCTCCCACTTTGGCCCCAAAGGAAATTGGAGACTTGCCCAAAATGCATCTATAAAAAGTTCTTGTATGCATATAATGTAAATATTTAACTTGTATTAATATTTCTCTTTGCATTTAGTTGTCTTTGATAACCTGCTTAGGGTTAGGATTATAGTGAACTCATTATAGACTTTCATGATGCACAGATAGAAGTGCAGTTAATGCTTTGGATGATTTTATTTTTTACTATTAAAATAATAAAAAAAATTACTGGCACAGTAAATCTAGGAAGCTCTAGGAATGGAGTCTTCTGGATAAGTGTTAGTGTAGATGCCATATGTGTATTGTACACCTTCCAATAATTGACAGATAAAATATGTTTAACACTAAACCTATATACTTCAGTATTTCAGGAGAGGCACAATTTCATTGAATCAGTTTGTCCATCTAGGGAAGCAGATTAATACCTCTTCTGTGCCTTATTGATAATCTTCATGGAGTCAGCTTTTTGTGATGAGCCTCTCCCTGAGACCTGTAATTAGCCTAGGGTGGGCCAAGGTGGTCTTCTTAAGCAATCGCCACTTCTCCCCATCCTTTTTTTTTTACCGCATGTTTCTGGGGTAAAAATTCTGGGTTGTGGTTTTGCCTTCCAAGAGAAGTCTTATCCTTGGATCATCACCGGGTCCATACTTTAAGTATCTGCAGCTTGGTATGTGCACCTTTGAGAACCTGTTCTCTGCACCACACCTGTGAGCCATGACAAGGCATGATGAGGTCAAATCAGTCTGAAAGGAAACTCAGATGTCAGGTGGTCATTTTACAGATAAAGTAACTACGTCCCAAGGAGTTGTGACTTTCTAAGGTTATACCAGTGGTAAGCTATTTGAATGGAGGGGCAAAAGTAGACAAAACATAATTCAATATCTTTTCGTTTAAGAAGGAGAACTTTTTAGTGACTTGAGGTATCCTTGTGAGAATCTGTTATATTGTAATGGGAGCCTAGAAACAGAAGGTTAAGGATAATTAAAATACCAACCTTAACTCTAAACTGGCTTCCGCAATAGACAGGAAAGACTTAACACAGCAAAGTTTTTTTGGAGGAGGGAGGAGGTGACACTTGTAAAAAGTTAATTTTTAATTATTTTTCAATGAATCATATGCAGAGTGTGTATGGTGTATGTGTGGGTATTATCCCATCTTATGTTTCTTTGTGAATAAGTAATTTGAAATTTATGTATATCGCATATATGCATAAATTAACAATTGATAGGAAATATATATAGATAAATGGATTTTCTATGCTCAAGTTTTCAGATTTGTTTGTGGTTATAGTACATGGAATTTCATATTCCTGTAATATTTTTGTGATTTTATTTTCAGTCCATCTTATGAGTTCTCTTTTAAAAAAAAAAAAGTCATCACTCTGAAGAACAACAGTACAACAGTCACTTAAGCCTAACTCCCCTCAGATTTCTCAACATTTATTTAATATGTGACACTCTCATGGACAGAGTGTCTGGTTTTCACTCCAGATTGAGAATTTATTTGTTGTTATTTCTCATTTTAATGACTCAACTGCTCTGTTAATTTTACTGTTGTAGCCGGTGATAGATTGACTTTGTTTCTAAGACTCCTTTATTCATTTGGTATGTCTTGATATGTGTCACATGATAGCCTTGGTTGGGTTTTTGGAGTCTAGAATCTTGGATTCGAAATCTCTTCTCTGCCATTTTCTACCCAATTACCACCCATGTGATCTAGATAAATCATTTGACCTTTCTCTGCCTTAATTTCCTCACCTGTAAAATAAGGGATTAGACCAGATTAATTTCTCCTTAACTAGCATTTTAAAAGTTTTTACTATTTACTAGGTGCTTGGGATATAAAGAAAAAAATGAAACTGCTTCAGCCCTCAGGGAGCTTATATTCCATTTTGGGGAAGTAGCATGTTAAAGCACTGATAAACCCCTCAGGTCCCTTCCAATTCTCAGCCTGTGATCCCCTGAATTGGCTGCTTAATCCATGTGTAATAATAACCTCGACCTCATAGGGTTACTATGAGGCTATAATGAAGTGCTTTAGGGAAAGTGCTTTGCAAACCCTCAGGAGCTATAGAAATGTCATGTTATTGTTATTAACTGTAACCTTTCTGAGACCCTGTGTGATATCCTCAGGGAATTTTGGAAGGGAGTTTTATGTGCCACGCTGTCAGCAGGTCCTAAGTCTTGGTAGAAGGTGATTAATGCAGAAGGCTTTAGGAGCAAAAGAGGACATTCCTTTGCTGCATTTGTCTTTCATATCTTGGACCAATGATCAAGGCATGAGATTTCAGCCGGACTGAGCCTACTTCTGAGCAGAAACTAAGTGCATGCAGCAAAAGGAAAAAAAATGGCAACAGCTGTCTTTTTAAATATAACCTGGAGGGGGAAGGCATTGGTTTTCAACTCCCCCTTCGTCTTTCCCCATCACCCCACACTCATTGCATAGTACAAGGAGGGCAGTGATTTCAACCATGGTAGAGAGAGCAGGATAGGTTTGAACAATTGGGAAGAAACAGCTTCATATCTTCCCCATTTGGAAATAACCAAATGTGGAAAACAAAACTGGTGCATGAGATGTTGATTTTAGGAGTATTTTTGGTTTAGTATATTTTTACTAACTATCTTATTTATTTTTCAAGAGTGTGGCAGCCCAGAATCTCGAGTCAATGCTATTCATTTCCTGGTCCACAGACTCCCAGAGAAAAATAAGGAAATGTTGGACATTTTGGTGAAACACTTAACGAAGTAAGCCCTTTCTTCTTTTTTAATTTTGAAATTCCTTTTCTCCATGTGTTGTAGGAGATGGATCGTGGTCCTGGTGAGCTGTGTTTGTAGCGAGTAGAGCTGTGGCTCTTGTACACAGTACCAGGAACCAAACCTGTAAAAGCAGGCTAGAAGTTTAACTCACAGTGTGTGTTTTGGAGAAGAGTGCTGAAATTTAATATTTCATGAATTTGTGTAATTATTTACTTAAGGACATTGCCAGCAACATAGGGTTTGGTTTGAAGGGAAGGAAGGGAATAGGATCCTTTTTTCCTCCTTGACTGACTCAGACTGACCAGGCCTAAAGACTTCTTAGCAGTTTAGGTTAGTTTCACACCTGCATAAGTATAGGCTGAGGGAAATGGCACTGAATTTTTCCAGTCAGCTTAGGAACAGTATTTCCAAGTGACCCCAGTTTTTTTTGTCTTATTCTATTATCATCATTACTACTCCTACTACTACCACCACTCTTTTTAGCAGTATAATAGTCTGAAGAAATAACCTAAATATGGGGTAAATCAACAAGTAAAACCCTTAAATCCAAGCCCTTTACAATGGTGACAATATAAAATTTAACATTATAACAGTAATATTAGAAAGTAGCCCAGTATCTACAAAGACCAGTAGATTTACAGTCAGAGATGTGGGCTCAACTCCTGGCCTTGCACCTTACCCACCTGCATGACCTTGGGCAAGTCACTTAATCTCCTTCTCTGGGCCTTTCGTTCTCCTATCTTTAAAGTGAGGGGGTTGGACTAGATCATTTCTTAGGTCCCTTCCAGTTATAAATCTATGGCCATAAGAGAAATCACACTTCACTTGTTCTCTGTCCCCTCCTGAGTCCTTTTGTGGTCTTGGCAATTTTCTTCCTTTTTTTTTTTTAATACGGCTGTAGTCACCGTGTATATTCTTATCCAGCTGATCTTGTCCCATGTTGTTTTGTTTAAGTCTTTCTGTGTGTCTTTGTATTCTTCATGTTTGTCCTTTTTCATTACACAGGAGTAGCTTGTACCATTATTATCCCATAATCTTTTTGCTCCAGTTTTATTTATCATCTTTAAACAGTACGTAATTTGATGGAGATGTTAATGTGAGTGACTTAGAAACATAAACTTTTAGAAGGCATCTTAGAAATGATCTGCTCTAACGATTCTTAATCTTCTTTGTGGGTCACCTTTGAGAGTTTAATGAAGCTTCTGGACCTCTTCTGGAAATTTTAAAAAAAGTATGAATAAAATACATAAGATTACAAAGGAAACCAATTATACTGAAATTATAGTTATCAAAATATATATATATAGATATGTATATGTATCTATGTTTAGATATATATGTATCCGTGTGTAGATATATACGTATATGTATCTATGTTTGTATTTATGAGTGTGTGTGTATACATACATACATACATATATATATATATACACACATACACACACATATATATGTATATATATTTTACAAACACACCAAGTTCATGGAACCCTGCTTAAGAACCTCTGATCTAGCCCAACCCCTTCATTTTACCAGGAAACTGAGGCCCAAAGAATTGAAGTAATTTTGCCCCAATTTAAACAGCCACTTAGTTCAAACTTTTAGATAATACCCTCTAAAACTTGTATTTGACTCCATCAGATCATAGATATGGTTTTAGATGGGACCTTAGAGATCTTCTGGTCCTGTTCTTACATTTTATAGAGGTGGAACCTGAGTCCCAGTGAGGTTCAGGGGTACACCTAAGGTCATACAAGTTGCAAGGCTCAGAGCTGGGATTTGAACCCTTGACCTTTGCCTCCAGATCAGGCCCTTTTTTTGAAGTTTTGTGAATGTTGATGTTAAACATGAGAACACATTCTGCATTCCAAGATGATGGCAGCTTAAAAAAATTTTTTTTTGCTCCTTTCTTTCTCCTTTTATCACAATAAGTGTTTCAAACCATGCCAAGCAAAATCTCATGACAGTTGCAAATCTGGGAGTGGTGTTTGGACCAACACTGATGAGGCCACAGGAAGAAACAGTTGCTGCCATCATGGACCTGAAGTTTCAGAACATTGTAGTGGAAATCCTTATAGAAAACCATGAAAAGGTAACCGACTTATATAATTTTTTTTTTCTGCACCTGAGAAATGCTGTTAAATTTACTCTAGGAGTTCTTTGGTTAAAAGACTATGCTGAATCATTTTACAGTGTAAATAAACACTTTTCGTTGGGCACTTGGATTTGTCTTCCACCTGGAGTCACTGGCACTGCATATGCAAAAGACTTGGCATGTGAAGGCAGGCTTGTCAATCATTATTCGCTGGTGACATAAGCAGGGCTGGGCTGGAGCCTGTTCCGGTGAGCCGTTTGTTAAATTTTCAGTGAGAGCGTTAACATCTCAGAAATGGGCAAATGCTGCAAATCAAGGCTTGATTTATTGTTTTGTTGATTTCTAGATTTAAAAACAGTGATGGAGAAAATGTTAATAATGCAGGTAAACCTAAAAGTGTGTTGTGCGTATGGACCTTTGGTTGTGAAATATTTACCAGCACACACTCATGCGTCATGTAATATTTATTGGTTTGTGACTAGGGGCAAGTCATATAATCTCCCTCTGCCTCAATTTCCTCATCTATAAAATGGGAATATTGATGCTTGCTCTATCTAGCTCATAGATGGTTGTGAAGAAAATGTTTTACAAACCTGAAAGTGCTATAGAAATGACAGCTATTATTATTATTATTGTTATTATTATCAGCATTTGTAATGTTATGCTGTGACACCCGAGGGAGATTATATAGGCTGATTTTATGTAGACCTCAAAAATTGAGTGTATCTGTTATTATTTTGATACGGTCCTGCCTAAAGTCAGGGAATAGACTAGGTGACCCCAAAGATCCCTTGTGATCCTAAGATGTTATGATTCCATAATTACACCATTATGGAATGTGCAGTGTTGGCATGGTAGATGGCCTTACTACAACTAGACCAGATGTTAGCCAACTCAGCTTTTTTTGTAAGACTTTTTTTTTTTTTGATATACCCATGCAAGTTTGCTTTCTGACTCAGGAATTTCAGTGGCTAGTGTCCTTGTTTAAGTTGGATGACTGTCAGTATAAAATGGGGAGCAGAAACCATGTCAGTGTGTGACTATGATGGTCACTGTAGAATTTCCCCTACCCCCTCTCTGAAAGGTGACTGTATTTTCTCCCCACCCCTCCCCCCACCTTACCTTGTTTTTTCAAAATAAATTTTGCATCTGTTCATATAGCCCATGAAGGAGAGGGCACATGGGTAAAGAAAAACAATTTATTCTTAAGCAGGACAATGTGATTTTTTGGTTTTAGAAATTTTTTTTTTTTTACAAATGTTGAATGAGCTTTTCTGTAGACCTGTCTTTGACTACTTCTACTTATACAATTTATACATAAATACCCAACAGATTTGTGATTTTGAATGTAGGGAACTTCCTCCAGTGATGCAGGGCTCAACTTGTCCATGATTTAGCCAATAAATTGTGAGAAGTTGCATGAAGAACAGGGCAGTCTAGTGATGTGCTAAGCGTCACCCACTAATAGATGCCCAAGGTAGGATTTAAACACAGGTCTTCCTGCTTCTAAGCACCTACATTCTATCTACCATGGCTCACTGCCCTTACTTAATCTTTCTTGTCAGAATAATGTTTTAGAAGAAAAGGAAAATATAAAGAAATGTGAACAATAAAGTTAAGGCAGCCTATATTGAGTTCTAAAATTAGAACACAAACTGTCTTATTAAAATAACATAATATAAAATAACATAAAATAAAATAAAAAAACAGCATCACAGGACCCTTGCTAATAATTTCTGGATTCTCCTCATAAGAAACCGGCTTTAAATAAGTAATGAAACAGTCCTGGTAGGTTCTGTTGTATCCAGTCGTCTTAGTCACTGCCTGAGTGCTGGCCATTTGCGCCATTTTCCAGATCAGCACTTCCTTATGTGAATTCTGAATTCTCCTAGGAAAAAATGGAGATGAAAATCTGTACTGTGAAATTTTAGTGGCTAAAGAAGGGCTTTGGTTATTTTCTTTAGCCTGGTTGTAAAAATAGCTTGGTGATCAGCCTAGGAGATTTTACTCCACAACCAGTCATGAATCTCTGCCTCCCTTTATGGTGCTGTCAAACTGTCATTAAACCTCATTAGTGCGCACGAAGCTGTTGAGACACCTCTGGTGGACGATAGCTGCTATTCATTTGTAGAAAGAGAAATAATTAGGCTACCGGCTTTGAGATGCTGGTACAGTAGCTCAGCCATCATTTGATTAAATCCCAATTAAGGAACTTTAATGCAATGTATTTGTGAAAAATACTGACTCTCGGGCTTGCCCCCTTGGATTAAAGGATCACAACTTAATGCAGCACCCTCCCTCCCTTCCTTCCTCCCTTCCTTCCTCCTTCCCTCCCTCCCTCCTTTCCTTCCTTCCTCTCTCCCTCTCTCCCTCCCTCCCTCCCTCCCTTCTTTCTTCCCTTCCTTCATCCCTCCATTTCTTTCTTTCTCTTTTCCTAATTTGAAGCTTGGCAGAGAAATTTGTGTTTTTCGTCTAGGAAGTAGATTCCACCTTTACCTTATTCACAAATCTTACAAGTGTTTTCAAATGGCAGCGAGGAGCTAATTAAGTAATCATAGTAGATATGCCAGTAGGCTAGCTTATATAGTCAAGAAGCTAAGCAGAGAAATTTCCATTTCTCATATCTTAAGTGCTATAGCTGGTTATTGTTAGAAAATTGGTATTAGAGAACTATGGGTGGTGGGGGAAGTGGCGTGGAATGTTGTAAATTTAGAGACTCAGTAGAATGTTAACTTTGTCTCCACTGATAGAAAGGTGCTGTGAATGGTAGTAGGTTAGGAAATATTCCATGTGCTGATGTCTTCAAGAGCTTCTGTATGGAAGAGGGGTTTGGCGCAATCAATTTTGCCCCAGAGGGTAAAACAATGAGTAGAAGTTGAAAAGAGGCTGATTGATGTTTGCAGCGAACAAGAACTTGCTAACAGTTAGAGACATCCTAGGGGTGACTCTCCCTCCCCTTCCTGCCTTCTCCATTAGAGGTCTGTGAACAGAAGTAGATGACTATTTGACCAATTATGTTGTAGTGGGTATTCTTTCAGGATTATGGGTTGCATTAGCTAGTCTCAAAAACTCACTTAACTAATAAATTTCTGTGATTCTGAGTTATGGTCAACTCTATAGATTTTACTTAATACTCTTTGTTAGAAGGGAAGGTATAAGAGTAAGAACTTTTTTTTATAGGAGGTGGTAAAAATATAGGGAAATGACTGTGGCATAAAAATCAAAAGGTATAAATAATACTTTAAATAAAAATAATCAGAACCAATATATGTGTGAGGCTGAGAATGGAAAGAAGGTAATGTACTCACTAGATGGCCATAGCCATCCTTTTCTAGTCTCAGTTGTCTTAGTGTTTTGTTTTTTTTTCTGTTAGGGGAAAAGGAAGTAGTGTTTCACATGCCTTAATTCTTTTCCTTCCTTCTTTTTTCATTTGTTGTTTCTTTCTTCCCTTCTCCCACCTCCTGTTCTTGTTGTTCTTTTCTTTTTTTCTTTTGGTTTTGTTTTACAATGTCTTGATTTCTCATAAAGTCACTGGCTTCCATTTGCTCCATTCTAATTTTTAAGGAAGTATTTTCTTCAGTGAGCTTTTGGACTTTCTTTTCCATTTGGCCAATTCTGCTTTTGAAGGCATTCTTCTCCTCATTGGCTTTTTGGACCTTTTTTGCCATTTGGGTTAGGCTATTTTTTAAGGTGTTATTTTCTTCAGTATTTTTTTTTTTTTGGATCTTCTTTAGCAAGCTGTTGACTTGTTTTTCATGATTTTCTTGCATCACTCTCATTTCTCTTCCCAGCTTTTCCTCTTCTTCTCTTACTTGCTTCTCAAAATCCTTTTTGAGCTCTTGTATGATCTGGGACCAATTCATATTTTTCTTGGAGGCTTTGGATGTGGGAGCTTTGACTTTGTTGTCTTCTTCTGGTTGTATGTTTTGATCTTCTTTGTCTCCAAAGAAAGATTCTATGGTCTGACTCTTTTTGTGCAGTTTGCTCGTGATCCCAGCCAGTTACTTGAGTTATAAAGTCTTTGTCAAGGTAGGGGTCTGCTTCCAGTGTGGAGGGTGTACCGTCCCAAGCTTTGGGGGTTTTGTGCAGCTGTTTTCAGAGATACTTCTAGGGACTTGTAAATTTTCAGTTCTTCCAAGGTGGTATGATCAAAGGTGAGGTGTTTACTCCTTTCCTGACCTGTGCTCTGGTGTATGAGTGACCACAAGCACTCTTTTCTGCCTTGGAACTGTGAGGACGATTTCCTCTCCGCAGCCACTACAAGCTCCACCACGCCAGCACTCCTCCTTGCCCCAGGATCACCACCCAGAACTGTGACCCAGATCCAAGCACAGGCAAAGCAAGAGAATCCTGCACCAGCAGAGAGATCTCTGCAATCCACCTCTGATCAGCCTCTTGATTCCTCCCTCTGTCAGTGTGCCTAACTTTGGAAGCAGCCACTGCCCCGGGTCTGCAGCTGGTACTGGGGCTGGGACCGAGCTTCTCTCCCACTGTGGTTACAGACTTTTCCTACTGACCTTCTAAGTTCTCTTTGGCATTTGTGGATTGAGAAGTCTGGAAACTGCTACAGCTGCCTGTGATTCAGTCCCCTGAGGCCTGCTCCAGGTTTGCGGAGGCCTGGTCTTTGCCTGCGCACTCACACTGAACTACGTTCCTCTCCCAGCTCAGCACAATAGACCTTTCCAATCAACCATCCAGGTTGTCTTGGGCTGGAAATTTGTTTCACTCTGTCTTTTAGTGGGTTCTGCTGCTCTAGAATTTGTTTAGAGCCATTTTTTACAGGTATTTGGAGGGGTTTGGGGGATAGCTCAATCAAGTCACTGCTTTTACTGTGCTATCTTGGCTCCCCTCCCCCTGTTCTTTTCTCAATAACAATTGTTTTTTTTCTCAACAACATCTTAATTCTATGGATTCTTTTGAGAGAAGACAGTTTACTTGGGCAGTAGTAAGTGTTGGGCATTATACAAAAAAAATTTCTCATGACCTTGGTGACCTGAGACATGGGTTTCCCTGTACTCGGATTTGTAATCAACATTACAGGTGCCTTAGACTTTGAGAGACAGAGAGAGAGAGAGACAGAATGAACAAAGGAGTTTTCTGTATGAACTGTTCAAAGAAAATGAAAAAATGGTATTTGTAACAGAGAGGAAAAATATATCAAGGAGAAATGGTAAAAATAAAATGGAGAGGTCACTCCTCCCCAGTGCTCTGAAAGAAAGAAAAGAGAAACCTGAGAGAAGGGAAAGAGGCCAGAGCCCATGCAGGGGCAAATATGAGAAGAGAGAGGGAGGAGAGAGAATGAATGAACATGGACAGAAAGAAGGAAGAAGTCTTTCTTTCCTTTTTTTTTTTTTTTTTTTAGTTCCAACAATTATGGAAAATGTGAGCTCTAGCTAGGAAAATCACTGAAGAAAGAGATGGTAATTGAAAAAAATATATAGTTAAAACTAGCAACTCTAGATGAATGGATTTTGAGTTTGAAAAAGATCTCAAACTATTTTGCAAATGGTTAAGGTTTGGTAAAATCCAAAGCACAATTTACCCTAACTCCTTTCCCATTTTTATTAAATCCACATGTTCTTTGGAAGAAACTTAATCCATATGTTTTGGTTTCATTTATACGTAACACATTAAGATGTTGTTTTACAAGAACTATCAGAGGGCCAAAAACATTTTCGAGGTCTTTCTTTCCTTTGCAAACCAGGAAATTGTGTGTGTCCCAGGAGAAAACAATACCTTGAACCCCTAGGGATTTTGAATTTGGCCAGAAACTCAGAATACATGAAGTTTACATGAGTTCTTTTCTTGGCAAAGTACGTCTTGCATACCCTGACTGTGCAGCATAATCAAGCATCTGATCAACTGAAACTGTATTTATCCAGAATTCAAAGACCAGAATGCTTGGCTTAGAGTCCGGAAGACCTGAATTCAAATCTAGTCACCAACATTTACTAACTGTGTGATCATGGGCACATGATTTAAGCTCTATGAGGATATCTCTGTAAAAATAGGAATGATAATACCTATGAGACCTACTGTACAAGGTTTTTGTGAAGATCTAATGAGATAGTGCATGTCAAGTCCTTTACATACCTTAAAATGCTATGTAAATACCAGTTATTGTTATTTTTATCACAGCTGGATTTCTCCCTACGCACCATAAGATAAAAGACAAAGGAAGCATTAGCAACTTAATTTTTTCTATTTATTTTGAGTTATATTGATTGGGGGCAGTTAGGTGGCACAGTGTGTTTAGCACCTGGCCAACAGTCAGTAAGACTGTAGTTTAAATCCAGACTCGGTAACCTACCAGCTGTATAACCCTGGGCAAGTCACTTAATCTTACTTTCCTCAGTTTCCTCATCTACAAAATGAGCTGAAAGAGGAAATGGCAAACCACTCTAGTATCTTTGCCAAAAAATTCTGGGGTCACAATGAGTTGGACACATTGAAATGACTGAACAACAACAAAAATATTGCTTGATTCTTTTTATGTTTTATACCATGGTTATTTCCTAGTGTGCTCTGCCTCTGCCTCATTTGCTAGTAACAAAAATAGATTCAAACAAATCAACAAAATGACCATGTTGCGCAGTGGGACCTGCCACTCCCATAGTGCCCTGCCTTGTTACTGAAAGGAGGGAGTAGGTTTCATTGTTTACTTTCAGTTGTCACCTTTGAGTTGTTTTTGTTTACCTTGTTATAGTCATATTGTCTATATTCTCTTGGTTCTGCTTACTTTTCAGTGACCTTTTTAAAAAGCATCTACTGGAGAGTATAATGTCAGATTTAGATTTGGAAGGGGTCTTGGAGATCATCTATTCCAATCCCACATTTTATGGATGGGGAAACTGGGCACCAGAGAAGGTCCTAAGCAACTGACCCAGACAAATAGAAGTAGTATGATGGAAATGTGATCTAAACTCAGGTCTTCTGATTTCAAATCCAGCACTCTTTCTCTGAGTTGGTGTGTTAGCCCCTTCTCCTTCTTTTTAAATCTTCAGTGAGAATTGAAGTTCATGTCGCTGTTCACTAGTGGTGATCCTGAGGATGCTTCCTGAATAATGAACGAGATGATATTGTGGTCATAATAGTTTATGGGATGCACAGTAGCACTATGGTCTTGTTGGGGAAGTGTTAGACTTGGCATCAGGAGGACTGGATTCAGATTCTGATACTTCCTAGCAGTGAGTTCACGGGAAGATCAGTTTCCTCTTCCTGCCGTCTCCTCCAGTGTTACTCAATGGAAAGAACATGGAATTGCGAGTCAAAGGATGGAGGTTCAAATCCTTACTCCTGGTGTGACCAGAGGCAGATCATTTAACCTCCTTGAGTCTAAGCTTCCATATCTATAAAATGAGTGGGTAACCTATGAGGGCTTCTTAAACTTTTTCCACTTGTGACCCCTACAGCGCTTCTTAAGCTGAGAGTCACGACCCCCAGTTTAAGAAGTGCTAAATGGTCTCTGAAATTCTTTCTGTCTCTCAATCTGTGATCCTACGATTTGTAATAACACTTTTTCATGGGGTTGTTGTGAGCATCAAATGAAATAATGTACATAAAGCACTTTGCAAACCTTAAAAGTACTATCAAAATTACTATTATTATTATTATTATTGTTTGTGGTCTACAGTATTTAAAATGGATACTTCTTGTATCATGCAAATATGATTTCAGTTAACAAGAAGGCCTTATTCCTTTGAGTTTGTAGGTAAATGGGAGGGTCCTTCCTTCCTTCCTTCCTTTCTTCCTTCTTTTTCCTAACTTCCTTCACTTTTTTTCTTTTCTTTCCTTCTTTCCTTCTTTCCTTCCTTCCTTCCTTTTTTTTTTTTTTGGTGCTATTTTCATGGTCAGATTGTTAGGTATTTAAATATTTTAATTGGATTTTTATATACAGTATTCAAAATGTGGTGCTATAGATTGACCTCCACTTTGGGTAATGAATGTTCCAGGCTGCTTGTCTCCATCTGTCACTGCAGTTTCAGTATTTTTGTGTGATAGTCAGCAGCTTTGGAAATTTCAGTTGTTACAGCTCTTATGTGCATCTCTCAATCCTGAGATGATAATAAAAGCAGTGCATATTATTTTCATATCCAGTCCAATCTGACAAGCATTTATTTAGCACCTACTAGGTACAAGAGACTATGTTAAGTTTCGGAATGCAGACATGCACACATATATGTGCATGTGCACACACACACACAGTTGTGTACCTCAAGGAACTTAAATTCATTTGGGGAAATGAACCTCTAAATAGACAAGTACATGCATGGTTGTTTGAACATGAAGAAGGGGCACTGATCACTGGGGATGTGGGAAAGGCTTCTTGAAGGAATCAGTGCATTGATTGATTGAAGGAAACGAGGCTTTAAAAGATGCTGAGGTAAGGAGGGCATGTGTTTCTTTTTGGGGATTCAACTAAAAACTCTACTAAAATAAACACTTTATGAGGAAGGTAGAGGGGGCAAGAAATCATAGCATGTTAACGATGAGATTTTCAAATCAAACCTCTTTTTAAAAAAAGATTTATTGTATCTGTTCTCCTGTTCCCTTCTCCCTCCTCCCTTTTCACCTCCCCCCCACATTGCTGTTAGGTTGAAAAGAAAGAGTTAAGCCTAAAGAATATTGACTTGACAGCATGACCCTGCACTCTCATCTCTTGTTTGAGAGATGGCAGGCCCCAGAGCAAACGCCCTAGGAGAGCAGAACTGGAGGAGACTTCTGCTGGTACTGGAGTAAATCCTTGCTGACTCAGGGTGCAGAAGGAGATATATGTTTTTTAAAAAAAAGCACAGGGCCAGTATGTGAATTTGTTTTGCTTGACTTTGAATATTTGTCATAAGGGTTTTGTTTTTCTTTTCTTTTTTTTTCTAATGAGGTGAGGAGAAAGGGAGGTAGGAGAGAAAGAAAATAGATTTTTGTAAATTGAAAAAAAAAATTAAATTAAAAATAAACATTGATGTCATTTCCCAGTAACTCTCCCCTCCAGATCCCCAAACCACTAAGAACCCTCCTTTGTAAGACAAAGACGTGTCAAGCAAACCAAATCGACGCGTTGGCTGTATCTGATGATGTATGCCTCATTTTGCACCTGTACCTATATTCTGCTACCTCTCTGAAAAGAAGCAAGAGGCATGTTTTCACTGTTAGGCCTCTGAAGTCACTATGGGTCATTTCATTGATTAGGGTTCTGATGTCTCTCGTCGTGTTTTCCTTTAAACTACTGTGGTTATTGGGTGAGGTATTCTCCTGGTTCTTCTTAATTTTCTCTGCATACTGACAAGAAAATGAGGTAATTCTGTTCCACAAACATTAATTAGGAGCCTTCTATGTGCTAGGCCCTTCAAATACAAAGACAAAATGAAAAAACAGTCCCCTCCCTCAAAGGGCTTACTTTTCTTTTTTCTTTTTTGCAAGGCAGTCAGGGTTAAGTGACTTGCCCAGGGTCACACAGCTAGTGAGTATCATGTGTCTGAGGCCAGATTTGAACTCAGGTCTTCCTGACTTCAGGGCCTTGCTCTATCCACTGGGCCACCTAGCTGCCCTAAGGGCTTATCATCTTCTGGTGGAGCTTCTTGCCAGCTTAATTAAGATCTTTCTTAGCAGGAAAGGGTGTTTACAACCCAGGCATCCAGCTTTATTTTACAGTTCTTTTTCCTACAGATGCTAATTTGCACACAATTGTGCCTCTTCCTATTATAGAAGTAGGGAAGGTGAGAAAGGGATCTATGTTTTCACCCATATGTCCCACACAAAGCCTGAGAGTATTAAATCACACTCACCTGAAGAGGGCTTAACAACTTGGAATGTCTTGACACACATTAACCTTTGGAAAGCGTGGTGGAACTATGCTCTGCCCAGCCATGATGAACGTGGGGGAAAATCTGACTTCCTAGAACATGTCAAAAATTGCTTATGCCTGTTTTTTAGCAGTGTGCAATAGCCCTAAGAAGAGCTAGGTCTGTTTGGGAGATTGCAACACCAGGAATTCTGAGTGAAGAGTGTGTGGAGGGTTCAGTCAGAATCCATTACTCCAAAAAACAGAGGATCCCTGGGCTCAGGGCTCCAACAACACAAGCCAGGGCTATCATTTTCACATGAGACACAACAGATTTAATTCCTGGGCAAGCTCCTTTCCATTAGGAATCAGCAACTTAGTGCTTTCAAAAATGTTTTTTTTTTTTTTTTTTAAATAGGGGAAGAGAATAGAGAGGAATTGTCAAATAGACTAGCCTGAATTGTCCTTCATACTGTGAAGCAAGCACTAGGTTGCCAAGCAACATCACTGTCGATTTTCAGATGTGGGAAAATAAATCTCTTTAAAAAAAAATTCAGGAAGCTTTATGTCTGAGTAGTGAGCGACTGTTCAATATAGAAGTCGCTGCCTCATAGCCAGTGTTTCGATAAATGCCCAGGTATTTTTCCTCCTAAGAATTTGCAGGAAAGATGGCTCTTTTGGCCTCACTCTGTAATCTTCTTTTCCAGTCATGTTCTTCTCAGTAAGCCCTTATGTTTTCTGGGGCTTCAAAAAATGGGGCTGTGAGCATTTAGAAATCAAAAATCGTTCTGAATGTTCTTTAAAGGGAAGCAGAACTATGAGCAACAGCATCATCTCCTTTATTTCTACAGAAAAATATAAGTAAGTTCTAATTTTTGCCAAACCAGGAATCTTATTTTCTCAGAGACGAAAGGTTGTCCTCCTGGAGAAGAGAAATATTAATGGGGGATATTCAGGCAGTCTTCTAAGACTGTTGGATGGAAGGTACAGGGTGACAGATTTTGGATCTCCTTGAAGAAGAGTTCTTAAATTTTAGAGCTGTTCCAAATAGGAATTACAGGCAGTTAGGTAGTGCAGTGGATGGAACACTGGACCTGAGTCCAATCTTGTCTCAGATTCTTACTAGCTCTATGACTTGGACAAGTTAGTTAACCCCTGAATGCCTCCATTTCCTTATCTGTAAAATGGGGGTAATAGTAGCACCTACCTCTTGGAGTTGTTGTGAGGATCAAATGAGATAATATTTGTAAAGTGCTTTGCAAACCTTAAGGCATTATGTAAATGCTAACTATTATTATTAGGGATAGACTGCTTTGATGTGGTGGTGATTAGACAGTATTGCTGGAACTCCTCAGGAGGATGTCGGTTATTTGATTATTTGTTAAGAATATTGTAAAGGATATTCATAAAGGAACATGATATAATGAAAAGAACCCAGGTTTTGGAGTTAGAGGTCCTGGATTCAAATGTTGCTGCTGCCGTTCACTATTTGTGTGACTTTGTAATTTAACCTGGCAAGTAATTTAACCTCTCTGGCACTCACTTTGCTCATCTGTGAAATCAGGAGGTTATACTAGGTGACCTCTGAAGTTCCTTTCCTTCCATTTCTAGATTTATGATCCTTTGGTTTGGGCAGAAGTTGGCTAAATGGCTTCTGAGGTCACTTCAATTCAAAGCACCTATCTCTTGGCATGATGGTGTGTGGCGGTATGTGCTGGTAGTCTCTGTTGTAGGGATGCTGAGGCTGGTGGATTTCATGAGTTCTGGAGGTCTGAGTTAGAGTGGGGCCATATCTTATTGAGCATCTGCACTAAGTCTGTTACCAATATGGTAAACCTTTAGGAGGATGCCTAAGAAAGAATGATCTAGAGTAGGTTAACCAGTATTGGGATTGCAGGAACTATATGAACACAACTACAAAACACTTTTCACACAAATAAGGTCAGATCTGAACAAATGGAAGAATATTGGCTGTTCATGGGTAGGCCAAGCCAATATAATAAAATGACAGTTCTGCCTATCTATTTCTTCAGTGCCATAACAATCAAACTACCAAAAAAATTATTTTATAGAGCTAGAAAAAAATCATAAAATTCATCAGAGAGAGAACAAAAGGACAATAATATCAAGGGAATCAGTGAAAAAAATTTTGAAGAAAGGTGGTCTAGCCATACCAGATCTCAAACTGTAAAGTGATAATTATCCCAGTACATTCTAGTACTGGCTAAGAAATAGAGTGGTGGATCAGGGGAGTAGATTAGGTCCACGATATATCATAGCAAAAGACCATAGTAATCTAGATAAGCCGAAGATCCAGGCTTTTGGGACAAAAACTCTTTTTTTTTTTTTGGACAAAAACTGCTGGGAAAACTAGAAAATATTATTACAAAAACTAGGTATAGACTAACATCTCACACTGTATACCAAGATAAGGTCAAAATGGGTGCATGATTTACACATAAAGATACAATAAGCAGATTAGGAGATAATGGAGTAGTTTACCTGTCAGATCTGTGGATAAGGGAAGAATTTATTACCAAACGGGACAGAGAGCTTTACAACATGTAGAATGGATAATTTTGATTATATTGAATTAAAAAGATTTTGCACAAATGAAATCAATGGCAGCCAAAATTAGAAGGAAAGCAGAAAACTTAAAAAAAAATTTACAGCATGTATTTCTGACAAAGGCCCCATTGCTCAAAATATATAGATAACTGATTCAAATTCATAAGAATACAACTCATTCCCCAGTTGATAAAAGGTCAAAAGATATGAACAGACTCTTTTCAGACAAAGAAATCAAAGCTATCACTATTGATTAGAGAAATGCAAATTATAACAACTTTGAGGTACCACCTCACACCTTATCAGGTTAGCTAATATGACAGAAAAAGAAAATGATAAATATTGGAGAGGATGTGTGAAAATCAGGACACTAATGCACTATTGGTGGAGCTGTGAACTGATCTAATCATTCTGGAGAACAATTTGGATTGAAGCCCAAAGGACAGTCAAACTGTGCATACCCTTTGGTCCAGCCATACCACTGCTAGGTCTGTATCCCAAAGTTATTTTTTAAAAAAGGTAAAAAGACCTACTTGTATAGAAATATAGCATCTCTTTTTGTGGTGGCAAAGAATTGGAAATTGAAGGGATGCCCATCAATGGGGGAATGGCAGAACAAGTTATGGTGTATGATTGTGATGGAATATTATTGTGCTATACAAAATGACAAGCAGGATGATTTCGAAAAACCTGGAAATATTTACATGAACTGATGCAGAGTGAAGTGAGCAGAATCAGGAGAATATTGTACACAGAAACAACAACATTATATGATGAAGAATTTTGAATGACTTAGCTATTCTTAGCAATACATTGATCCGGGACAATCTCAAAGGACCCATGATGAAAAATGCTATCAACCTCCAGAGGAAGAACTGATGTCTGGATACAGATTGAAGCATACTGTTTCCTTCCCTCCTTCCCTCCTTCCCTCCTTCCCTCCTTCCCTCCTTCCTTCCTTCCTTCCTTCCTTCCTTCCTTCCTTCCTTCCTTCCTTCCTTCCTTCCTTCCTTCCTTTCTTTCTTTCTTTCTTCCTTACTTCCTTTCTTCCCAAAATGATTAATGTGGAAATGTTTTTCATACTTGCACATGTATAACCTATATCAGATTGCTTACCATCTTGGGGGGGGAGGGAAGTTCGAGTAGAATTTGGACCTCAACACTTTAAAAAAGTTTAAAAACTGTTTTAACATGTAATTGGGGAATAAAATAAAATATTATTTAAAGAAATCAGTATTGGGATTGGCCAGTAGTTGGCTGCTCCAGTTACAACCTTGGCAAGATGGGGAGACTCAGTTAAAAAAACAAAAACACAAGCATAAAAGTTACTGAGTACCCACTATATTCAAGGCCGGCCATGTGCTAGGATGGTAGATCTAAAGACAAAAATGAAGCAGTTCCTGCCTTCAAAGATCCTATGTTTTACTGAGAGAAGCCTTTGGAATATTAAGATTCTGTACTTGATTATTTCATCTGATCATAGTTTTCTCTTCTGGGGAAAAGCAGATGTCTAACCACGTAGAATGGTCTGTAAAAGGGACAGTCGTCTAGCTGAGCAATCCAAAAATGTAATGGTCTCAGAAGCCGTGGTGAGTTCCCCAAAGGATCATAGGGGAAGAGAGCTTAGAGATCAGCAAATCTAACTTCCTCTAATTTACATGGAAGATGTTTAAGCCAGAGTCCTGTAGGGAGGATTCTTGTTCAGGTGTGGATCACCCTTGACAAGCCCTGAAATTCTATGCCTCAATGATCTTCCTTATCTTAGACTTGAAGACATATATCCCTTTCTCACTTTACTTCCTTTTACATTCTTCTGTAATGGGAGGAGGCCGTGTATATTTGGATGGTTGGCATCTATGTGACCCTTGTGTCACACATGTCTGGGGCAAGAAAGGCTCATATTTCTTTATGGGGATGTCACACTTCTTTTGGCTCAAGCGTCCGCCCAGAAACCTGAGAAGGTCTCAACTTTGGACAGTCCATTCAACTGGCACAGGCTGCCATTTATAATTGGAATAGCTGTAGCAAAAGGAAGTTTTGTTGATAGGAAAGAAAAAAAAATCAGTAAATATCTTATTTTGCAATAAAACTGTAATTACAGTCACCCAACTGTTTGAGAGCCAGTGGCACAGACTTGCAAAACGTAAAATTCAATACAAACGCTAGCTGTACTTTTCTTTCAGCAAGCAGAACTAGGTCAATGAATGGAAGTTATACTTTCTAATAATTAGAATAGTAATGAAGTCTATTTTATTAAGTAATGAGCTTCTGTTGCTAGAGATATTTGTGGACGTAGGGTGACTATCTCTCTGGGGTGCTCTGGAAGGGATGCTTGCCGTACATGGGATGTCAGACTGGGTGACCTTCTAAGATGACAACTGACCCCAGTCAGTGCTTCCATCAGCCTCCTTGTGGTTAGGGTTATTGCATCCTTATTCCAACCTTGATGCCCCTTCAACTACTTGACATTAGGGTTAGAAATCAGTCAGTCAATCAAGAAGCTTTTTATTAAATCCGTATTATGTGCCAGGCCCTGTGCTGAGCACTGGGGATACAAAGAAAAACAATAATCTCTGCCCTCAAGGAGCTTGAATTCTAATGGAGGAGACCCTCAGTCTCATTTCATCTTATCTCATCCCTCCTCCTCCTCTTCCTCCTCTTTTCTCTTCTTTCTCTCTCCTCCTCTCTCCTTCTCTCTCTCTCTCTCTCCCCCCCTCTCCCCCCCCCTCTCTCTCCTTCATTCCCTCCCTCTCTCTCTCCCCACCCCCTTCTACCTCCCTCCCTCCCTCTCCTCCCTTTGCCCCCTCTCTCTCCCTTTCTCTGTCTTCTATCATCTGTCTCTCATCTCAAAGAAGGAACAGTAACCTGCTTTTGTTCTAAAGATTGATGAGGCACCATAGTTGCTTCTTTCTGGATAGGGTGGGGTACCAGCACAGTGCCCATGATTTCATTAGCCTAGAGAGCTCCCATAAGAGAAAACTCTTTACTTGCAGGTTATCATCTTTTCTGTAACCTATAGTCTTAAAGAGTTGCCTAGAGCCACTAAACAGTAAGGATCCCTGCCAGCACACGTTGACTTAGAAAATCAAATATTAACATTATCTGTGGGGTTTGGTTTTTTTTTTTTTTTTTTTTGGTATTTTCATTCATTTTGTCAAACATTTCCCAACTACTTTTTAATCTGATTTGGGCAGTGCTTGGCAGTGTTGCAGAGTGTTTGACACCTCTCACTTAGAGCATGGAGAGGTTAAATAACATCCCCAGAGTCATATGTATCAGAGGCCACATGAAAATGGAAGTTGTCCTGTCTTGGAGGCCAGCTCTTCTACCACTGTATTGTGATTTTCATATTGTAAATGCTTAATAAATGTTTGGCAGGTTGAATTGAACAGTCAAATTACCCACCCTCCCGTTCTCCTAAGTCAGCTTGAGAAGGTGGAAGGAATGCAGAGCCCAGAATCCTCTGTTCATTTGAGACTTTGAGATCTGCAGAAAACAATCCACCAGTAGAGCAGGACCAGATACCTTCTAGTCATTCTTCCCCATCAGATTCTTCAGTTTTCTGATGTGTAAAATGATGTTACAGTTTCCGGTGGCCTCCCCCCTTCAGCAGAACGTTCAGATAAACTTGTCTTGTAGTGAGGATTTGAATCCTCAGAAGAAAAGCCTTATGTAGGTAAACAACATGTGGCATTTTTACCGTGTTGAAGAGGGAGTAGCCTTCTTTGTTATTACAGAGAGTGGAATGAGAGCAAATAGGTGGAATTTATAGGGAGGCACACTTCATCTCCGTGTAAGAAAGAACTTTATAGCCATTCTAACAATTGACTGGACTGACTTCCTGTTCTCAGAAATGTCCAAGTGGAGTGAAGGTGACCATATGTCATGGAGGTTACAGAACCAGAGCCTTGCCTTGTGGGGGAGCTTGGGTTAGGTGACCTCTGCAGTGCTTTCCAAATTCTTTGACCAAGTCTTCTTCATGAAATAAATCCTAGGACTAGGAAATCAACAAGTCATAAAATTAAAGTATACCTATATGGCTTTTTAATTAAAAGTGGAAAATGTTTACTTTAGTTTGGTAAAAACCAATTGAAATATACTGTGCATATTTTATAAAGGGTCCAGTTGATCTATGAAGAATTAATAGTTCCATGGATTACAACTCATTTATCAAAATATGGCCTTTCTAAAACTAATGTGCTTGCTATAGGGAACATTTAGTTAGTAATAATTTTCTATCCCTTCTTATAATATAGAAGGCCTTCCTTTTCCCAAGTGGTTTGAATGGCATATCTCTCTTTTCTTAAAAAAAAAAAAAGTATTTTATCTTTTGTTTTTTCCTCACAACATATCCTTTTCTCTTCTTGTCTCAGAAAGCCATTCTTTATAACAAAGAATAAAAAGGGAAAAAGAAAAGTCAACAAAACCAACCAACGTATTGAAAAAGTGTACAATATGCAGTGCCCAATACCCATAGTCCTGCAACTCTGCAAAGAAATGCAAAGGTCAAGGGTCCAGGAAGCTTGAATCAAGAGCTTCTTTTTCTCTGGATAAAATTCCCTACAGCAAAGAGAGACATTCATTTTGTTAACCTTGGAATGATCCTCCAATTTTCTCAAATTTGGGGTCATTCTTCCCCACTCTTCTTAAAAATATCACCATTGTGGTAACTACATATTTGAAGAATTTGTAAAAAAGAAAAAAAAAATTCTTTTTTGAGAAAAAAAATATTTGCAGTCCTTTAGTCATTAGGGTTTTTGGAGAGCAGGTGTCTTTTGGATTTGCTCTTCTTATACATCTTTGATTTATTCTTTCCATCCTTGGATCATCTCAAGGGGACTCTTGAAGGGCAAAATAACACAAAAGGGGGCAGCCTGCAGGGTGGGTGCACAAAGAGGGAGAAATGGGTTACTTGTTTCTAAAGCAGCCTCAGGACTTTTCCCCCCACCTGGTGGTGCCGTCTTTCCCCTTAGTTTGTTTCTCTACATCAGTATCACATTTGAGATCTCTGTTATGAATATCAGTGAATCTCAATAGGTTGTCTAGAAAAGCAGGATTGCCTTTATAAATGCTCATTGTAATTCTCTCTTCCTCCCCTTTTAGAAATTCCACCCTCCTTTAAGGAGGAAGAGCCTGCCTGTTGATGACTGTTGTCACTCATGTTGTTGGTATTCAGTGTGTAAGAGAAGAAATAATCAAATGCTTTTTCTATCCACTGGTTAATAATAGGGTAGGGGAAATCCTCCAAGGCTGATTGTCTCAAATGACCACTTTCCTTGGGCTCTTTTTGGCTCATATTTTTTCCTCAGATGGTTCACTTCTGACGTAGAACCCAAATGGAAACTTTTTTGGAACCTAACTCCTTTTTCTAGATGAAAGACCACTCTCATCTTCTCACTGTTCTTTCTCTTTCTTTTTTTTGCCCCACAGTTCTTCCCTCTCTTTTCTTTTCTGCTCCCCATCTTTTCAGTGAGCCTTAATAAACTTTATATTTGAGGCAGCAAGGTGGTGCAGTGGTCAGAGCTTTGGATTTGGGGTCAGAAATATCTGAGTTCTGGCCAAGTCATTCTTAACCTGTTTTGCCTTAGTTTTCTTGTCTGCAAGATGGAGATAATAATAGCACCTCCCTCCTAGGGCTTGTTGTGAGGATAAAATGAAATAATATATGTAAAGTGCTAGGCAAACCTTAAAAGTGCTATATAAATACTAACTACTATTTTTAGCTATTAAGTATCATGGTCTCTTGTGCTGTCATTCGATTGTTAGTATCTAGGTGGCAGTGTGGTGTAATGGAAAGAGCTCTGGATACTGAGGCCCACGATCTGGGGTCAGATTCTCACTTACCTATAAAACCTTTGGCAAGTTGCCTTCTTTCTCTCACATTTAGAGTGCTGAACAACATGGTAGTTAAGGTTCCTTGCAACTCTATTTGGAATATTTCTGTTTGGTGGTTAGAGGCAGAAGGCCTAGAGATAATGGGAGAACAAACAACTGGAGAAGATACAAATTCTAGATAATGTATGGTTCCTATCATGTGGAGTTTATAATCTAGGAGACTGATAAGATACCAGAGATATAATACACAGCATTATCTGACTCACATATTATGGAGTGACAAACAAAAATCAGGTCACAGATGTCAAGTTGGAAGGCCACACAGTGCAGCCCTCACTGTCACCACCTCTTTCCTTCTGACCCTGCTCCCCACAGCCCTGATGAGTCAGTCAGTCATGCATTTTTTAAGGACTCGCTGGTTGCCAGGTACTATGCTAAATGCTGGGAATATAAATACAAGCAGACAGAAAGACAGTCCCTGCCCTCGAGAAGCTTACCTTCTAATGGGGGAGACTTGATTGGGGCAACCACCAGACCTCACCTTGTCCTACTGCATCCTTCCCTTCTAGTGCTTAGATGGCTTTGTAGTAGAAGCTGCAGGTATGGGAAATAGCATAAATCTTGGCTGACTGATGTAAATGGTAAATAATTCCTGTGTTAGTCAATAAACATTTATTAAGTGCCTACTATGTGCCAGGCACTGTGTTGGGTCAGGCCCCATAGCATCACTGAAACAATTTAGGGGGGTAGTCCATGCTGGGCAGGAATCTTCCCTATGGTACCTCTAAGTGATCATCCAGTCTTGGAGGTAATGGGTTGCCATGGAGAGAATACCAGCTCTGGAATCAGAAGACTTGAATTCAAATCTCACTTTTGATTGTTACTATTTAAATGACCTTGGGCATCCCTGTCCTCATCTTTGAGATGCCCACTGAAGCTCTTTCGGGTTCTACATATGTAGGTTGGCCATACGAGGTAAGACTGTAAAGGCTGAGTGGCGCCAAATGTATCTAACCTTTACTAAGGAAGAAGAAAGATGAATTCGACAATGGTATGAAGGATTAATGTGCCAAAGGAGAGATTGGAATTGGGAAGACTTCTAAGGAGAGAGAGGCATTGCAGTATTCCAGCCACATGTTAACAAGAGCCTACACTGGGATGGTGGCATGGTTGTTGTAGAGGAGGATTTGACAGAAGTTGATGACTGGTGAGGAAGAAGGAAGAGTCTGATAACCTCAAAGTGATCTACAGATAACTGGAGGCAATGTAGGCGGTAGGACAGCCAACATATAGTTACATAGTTTGTTTATTGAATTCAGCCTGATTCAATTTAATACATAAATTAATGGATCTCTTGACCAAAAATAAGGCCCTTTCTGAATGAGTCTCAGGTGCAACTAGAGTTCTGGGGCAAAAATGTTCCTCTCAAAGCCATCTAAGCCCTAAATGGGTTGTATTATTCCAAGAATCCCACAACCAGAACTTTGTAATTCTCCTTTATCTCACAGTCAGGTAGATGAGATAACACCTTACAAAAAACCATTGTGGAAAGAGCATTGGCCTTGGCGTCAGGAAATTTGGGTGCAGATCTCAGCTCTGCCACTTAACAGCTCATGTGACCTTGTGAGCCTTAGTGTTCTCATTTGTAAAATGAGGATCATATTTGCCTCTATTCCTTACGAATATAAACTAAATTCTAGAGTTCACCACGCATGTGTATGTAAGAAATAAAATAAAGATCTGTTTTTCGTAAAGGTGGTAAACTTCAGAGTTGTTTTGAGGAAATGTGAGCAGCTACACAGTAGGTCAGGTTGATATATAGTGTCTTTTCCAGGCATTGTCTCCTTGGTTCTCATGGCAATGTTGTGAGTGCCGTAATTTCACAGGTAAGGAAAAACTAGAACTTAGCTAACAAGATTCTCCAGATGTCACCCCGGGAGTAGGTGTTTGAGGTGAGATGCAAACTTCCAGATTTCCTGTGTTTTATCCACTACGGTCTGCCATGTTGCCAATCCCATTACAGAGCAGAGTGAGAAATTCACAGGAAATAGAGACGCTATACTCTTTACCTGTTCCTTTGAGCTTGGAGGCAGGGGAGTCATTGCTAGGTTTAGAGGACTTATCCTCTACAGGAATAAACTGTGTGGCTGCTGTTTATTTATTCCTTCAGTATTTACTGGACACCTGTCTGCCCTGTATATCACACTGTATCGACCTTGGGAGAGAACGCAGAAGAACAGGGAGTGTCAGCCTCTAGAAACTTAGTGTTGTGCTGGGAAGATGGGATGCCCAGGAATCAGATCACAAGTGGACATAGCCTGTCAGTAAATTCTTCCTTGCATGACAGCATCATTGTCTGGGCTACTTACTGGGCAGGCAAGCTTTTTGCACAAATTCGACACCATGTTTACTTAATAGCAGCCATTGACTGGCTCCAGTTAGAAGTAGAATTGGCAGGAAAGTGCTCATGTGTGTCTGTCAGAATCTGTGGGAGTAAGACCGGAAATCCTTGTGTTTGATCTTTTGAAGGTCAAGGGCTTTCTCTAGTCCCCCAAACCACACATACCAGGGAAGAGTTGTGGGCCTTAGAAAATTCTTCTTATTAATTATTGCACAGCTGGTCTGCTGTTTGTAATTATTATTACTCATCGTTAATTACCCCAAGTGCACATGGGCTACAATCTGTATATTATGCCAATCCAAGTCTCTGAAGCAATTGGGTGATTAGGCATGTAAATGGTGTCTAATGCTCTATAGATGATAGAGATTCTGTATATGTTTATGTGATGAAGACAAAACAAATGAATTTGCCAGCATGCCCACTTTTCCCTCTTCATCTATTTTGCCTTTATGGCTGAAAATGGAATTTTCTAGGTTTTAATTCAATTCAAGAAGCTTCTCTAGAGCACCTACTATGTGGGGAGGTCTGTGCTAGGGGATGGGAACAGAAAGGCCAAAGGTATTGTCCTAGCTCTTGTGGGTTCAGAGACAAAAATGAAGTCATCTCCGTGCTCGAGCAGCAGTAGACCAGGAGTTCTCAACACTTCCTGGTCTCTGTACTCTGTGGTTTTCAGTAAATTTTACTGCACCTCTATTCATTATGAATATGAACTAAATCCTGAAGTTCACCATGCATGCGTATGTGAGAAATAAAATAAAGATCTGTTTTTTGTAAAGAAAAACTACTCCTGTGACAAACTTTCTTATTTCCTCTATGGTAGTATCTGAGGCTAGAAACTTCTCTCCCAGGAGAATAAAACATTTAAAGAGATCAATAAAATGTAAGGAGGTAGAGAATACCAGTAACTAAGGGGAAGCAGGAAAGACTTCCTGTAGGAATTGCACTTGAGATGTGTCTTGAAAATCCATGTGGATATATTTTTTTCTTGCTAAATATTTTGTCCCTAAGTAGAAAGGAATAGTCAAAAAAAAATTTTTTTTCCCACCAGAAGAATGGCAGCCTTAGACTCTTACTAGCTGTGTGACCCCAGGCAAGTCACTTAACCTTGTTTGCCTCAGTTTCCTCATTTGTAAAATGAGCTGGAGAAGGAATGGCAAACCACTCCAGTATCTTTGCCAAGAAAATCATAAATGGAGTCATGAAGAGTCAGTCATAACTGAAACAACCAAGTAACAGTTCCTTTGAATAATGATTATCTTGTTTCTAATAGCTGGGTTCAGCACGTCTACATATGCGTCTCCCTCTTGATTCTCTTTGGGGTCCTCATTTTCTGCATTGACTTCAGTAGCAGAGAAAATCCAGAAACAGAATAACTCTTTGGAAAAAAAAATAAAATGAGGAAAAACCTATATTAACTTTTCTTCTCTTTGTAGTACTGTTAGGACTAGTCATTAATCTAGGCAAGATAGATTTTAGGGTTCTTTCATGTCTTATAAAAGTGTGTGTGGCATGGAGACATTTTCTGAGAGACAGACTTGTTGGAGAAGTTATAGCTGATGGCTATTTTTTCAGGGGTAGAAATAAGAAAGGTCTCAATGTAAGTATCTACATAGGTTATTTCCTGATAAGTTTAGCCCACGTGAAAAAAACAAAAATAGAACAACCAGAAGAATCTGTTTAGTATAAAGGGAAGACTTCCAAATTAAGAAATATTTTATTAAGCACTCTTCTACGGAGGCATAATAATAATTGCAGTATTCTTGAGACTTAAAGAGGCAGGGAAAACGTCTTTTATTGGCAGAGGACTGTTGTTCTGTGTGCCCTGGTAAATTTCACATGCATCCCAACCCAGTAGTGAGGAATAATCCCGTTAGGTGTCCTGACAGATGACTGCCCAGTATCTGTTGAAGATATCCAATTGATGAGAAAACCATTTTCTACCAATCTGTAATCTTTGGTCATTTGACAAAACAATTTGACTGAATTTAAAGACTAAATTTGATGACAGCATCAGACCTCATGGGGGCTTCTGCTTTTTCTAGCTAAGTGATTATTTTCTCCCCAGCTTCTAAATGTGTTGGGTATAGGCTATTTGTACAGTTTAAAATTTTTTAAGGAAGAAATTTGGAATTATTACAAAAAAGTAACTAAAAATGACTATATATACCTTTAGAAAAGGACCTCCTTTTGTAAGACAAAATAACAGGAAACAAAGTAGGTGCCTATAGTTTGGGGAATGGCCAAGTGAATTGTGGTACAGGAATATAGAGTACTATTACAGAGCTATAGGAAATGGTAAACATAGAGAATGTGGGAAGAGTTAGACAGATATAAAGTAAATTAAGCAGAACCAGGAAAACAGTATACATTGACAGCAACAAAAACTCTAGATACCATTTAATTAAAAGAAACAATTTTGGTCCTAAAGGGAAGAGGATAAAACGTATTTTTCTCCCTTTTCGACTCAAGTGGTAGACTCCTGGTGTGGAACATTGTATATACTATTAGACCTAACTAATACGCTGTCGTTCAATCATGTCCAACTCTTCACAACCTCATTTGGGGTTTTGTTGGCAAAGATACTGGAGTGGTTTGCCATTTCCTTCTCTAGCTCATTTTACAGATGAGGAAAATGAGGCATACAGGGCTAAGTGACTTGCCCAGGGTGACACAACTAGTAGTGTCTAAGGCCATATTTGAACCCAGGAGGATGAGTCTTCTTTGGGCCCAGCACTCTATCCACCGTGCCACCTAGTTGCTCACTCACTGTTTGTTGTTCAGTCGTTTCAGTCACATCTGACTCTTTGTGATCCCATTTGTAGTTTTCATGGCAAAGATATCTGGAAGGGTTTGCCATTTCCTTCTCCAGCTCATTTTACAGATGAGGGAACTGAGGCAAGCAGGGTTGAATGACTTGCCCAGAGTCAACATAGCTTTAGCAGTAAGTGTCTGAAGCTAGATCTGAACTCAGGTCTTCCTGACTCCAGACCCAGCGTACTATCCATTGTACCACCCAGCTGCCCAATAATATGTTGCTTGATTTTGTCAAATTGCTTTGTTTTCTCTTACTTTTATGAGGAATGACTTTCAGTGAAGCGCAGGAGAATCAATCATATATCTTGAAGTAAAGATCCTATTAAAATAAAACATATACATAATTAAAAAAAAAAAAACTAAACCAGAAAAAAAAAATAGTGCTCACAGATAAGAAAGGCAGCATGAGGTAGAGAAAAGAGCAGTAGAAGTGAAGTTGAGAAAGACTTGAATCCTAATCCCACTGCCTGTACTTGGGGCTTGTGTGCCCCCTGTCTAATCACCCGCCTCTCTCTGAGCCTCTTCCTTATCTGCAGAATGGGGATGATGATAGTCTTTACTTGATTGGGTTATTCTGAGCATGGAAACTAGATAAATGGCTTTGAAAACTTCATTCTTTGGCCTTCCTTCATATCATGATACTTAATTTAGCACAGTGCCTGGCACATAAGTAGGGCCGTACTTATTATTATTATTATTTGGGAAGACACAGCAAAAAGGCTTCATATTGAGTACTATGGCTGAGTAATCAGTGTTAGGGAAAGTAACTACTGTGCTTTCTCTCTATGTCACACACACACACACACACACACACACACAGAGTCACATCTTGGCTCCTGAAAAACGTGTATTAGAACACATCAGGGACACAAAGTAGGGGGCGGGGATGTCTTCTTTTACCCAAAAGGGTGACATACATGGAGAAGATACTCTTGGAGAGGCTGCAAGTCATGGTGACTAGGGGTGCAACCTCAAAGTCTGGGAAATTTGGTCCAAGGTCATACTTCTGCTGTTGCTCAGTGACCCTCCTGGTGAGTCACTTAATATCTCATTAACCCACGTGACTCTGACGAGAGGTCCCAGATGAGTTGCCACACCAAGAATCCCCCCCAAGAAGTCCTAGTCTGGATCCAAATAAAAGAAGAAAATTGACTCGTCCAGGCAGTCTAAAGAAATCAGAGACAACTTTCTGGCGTATGGAGGAACGTACTCCTTGGGGTATACAGATGTCCTAAATAGAACTTGAATTTCAGCTTGGTCTATGTTTCTCTGGCCCTTGCTTAGGGGAAAGGGTGACCTGACCAGCTGAAGGAAGTGTCAGGTCAGCCTGCTGGGTGTATGCCAGTGGGGGTGGGGATGGGTGTGGAGACGATGATTCATTAGGCTCACATAACTGAGAATAGCCCGTCAAGTGTCTTGCCTTACTTGTGCTTCCCATCAGCCCTCATTTTTGCAATTTGTACACTTAAGGCCAGACACTTGAGAGTACAGAGAGGTTTATTACTGTCCTTAAATACATCTCAGCTGTCAGTCTCCAAACTCTGGCTCTGCCTGGACCACTCGTCTTACCCAGAACAAACTTTTGTTTGTGTGTTTGTATTCTGAATAATAATAAATGAGTAGGTTGTACTTGGTTAAGATTCTATTCCTAAATCACTGGTCTGTGTGTCTGGTTGATGGTTGCTTTCCTTACTGGGGGAATCTGAAATGATTTTTATTCAGGCTTTGAATCTAGTAATTGCTGTTTAACTGTAACAGAGTAGGGGGAGCTGAATGCTCCGGACCGTGGCAGCGATGGGCACAAGATCAGGGTGAAAGAAAGACAACGTTTCAGAAGCTTTGTATTCTTGAAGCTTGAGCTTAGAGTAATGGAAAGGGGGTGAGAAAGAAGGGAGGAGAAAGCAGTGTGGTACAATGGTAGGGGTGTTGGAAATGAGGCTAGAGAAATGCAGGTTCAGATTTTGTGCCTAACTCCCCTGATGCCAGTCGCTTTGGGCAAATCACACACAGAATCAGAGTTGGAAGGGACCTTAGAGGATATCAAATCCAATGCTCTCATTTTACAGGGGAGGAAATTGAAGCCTAGAGTGTTGAAGTGATTTGCCAGAAGCCACGTGGGTAATAAGAGGCAAAACCAGGATTTAGACCAGGAC